>NW_023415994.1:0-16515 GCF_013373865.1 Monomorium pharaonis
ATATGTATATATATACACACATATATGCATGCATTTTATATTTATATATATATATATATATAATATATATAAATATACATATGTATACATATACATATATATAATATATATATAAAAAATTTAATATCAAAACTTACTATTAACTAAAGTAATTTTTATTATAAAATTTTCTTTGTGTAGAAATACTTCGCTGATTCTATTCCCAAGTATGTAAACTTCTTGTATACAGAAAGGATAAAGAAAAAGATCTATCGCTCGCTTACATGTACGCGTTTTTTCTTCTTTGTTGCAGCCGGTGTTCAACAATAAAAATGCATTATGCGCCTTACGGGGAAATCCACGATCGCCGATATTCGCGCGGATCAATAGGCGCGGGAAGGATTACCTTTGAAGCGCAGAAGCACATAAAAGGAAGAATAAGAAATCAATGTCCAGGATCAAAGGAAGAACAGCGGGGACTCTCGATTAGTTCGTCGGAAATTCCCAAAGATAAGTAACATTTTTTTCCAGGCGCGACAAGGGGAAAAACGTTAGCGGCTCGAATATCGCAGTCTTTCTCGATATCATCGTTAAAGCTTTGTGACTGTGAACCGCAGCAGGGTATCGTCCTCGGTCGACATTCTTAACTGTAGGGGAAAACTGTGGGGTGTATTTAACCCTGCTAACAAACAGTTTACTTTTTTCTTTCTAATATTAATGTTGTCGTTTAAAACTTTGGCGTTGTAAAACTAAAATAACTGGGCATCAAAGTCAAACTGAGGATGTGATATATCTCATGTTACATCATATTCATTATTCGTTCAAAGTATATTTTATCATCGGGGAAGTTTTATCGGTTTCCTGAGTTCCGCTAAATGGTAAAAAAAGAAATAATTCTGTTTTTATGAAAATTGTTTCGAGCCGGAAACGTATTGCTCTCCCAGGCGAGTACATCGGAAAAACCCAATGTATTTATTCGTTACGTACGTATTTGATCGCTTCGATGATAGTTGCGCGTATGTGATTACAAGCGTGGTTAAACGAAGCGTAAAAAGAACGCGGTGGCTTAGGCCAGTAGGCAGTGAGCGCGGTGCGAGACAAGTATGAAAAAAGAACGTAGCTCTTTAGCCCCCGGGTATGGTTGTTCTTCCCATCTTTCCCTTCTTTTTACCCCAGCCAAGGATCTTCTTATCTCATTATCCTTTTATCTCTCGGCGTTCTGATCTCGTTAACTTATTGCTCTCTTAAGCGACAGAGGATTAAGTCCTGTCAGCCAAGTGATAAAAAGGATACAACGGTTATCTAGTGCGTATTGCGATAAATTTCACTATATTCTCACAGAAACATTATCTTTCGTATCTCAGTAGTAAAGAAATAACACAATATCTGTATCTTGAAGTTTTTATCACCTCAATATTAAAATTTTTATAACAAAACATAAGTTGTATTAAATCAGTTGTTCTCTTTTTATGAACAAAAACGCTGAGATCTTACACAGAAAGAATACTGAATGAAGTATCTAAAAATTGAGTTAGATGTAAAAATGATTTTGTTTGGCCGTTATAGTAATTATGTAGGTAATTTAAGCATGATAAATAATATTGCAAAAAGTTTTGATATTCTAACAACTATTGTTTCAACATCTTGTATAATTATTTTTATGATCTACGAAAATTATTTTCAAATCTGTATCTATACATAGAGCTATAAATTTTTAGGTATTTATCTTTTAGATAATTAGTAAAACCGTTCTTTTCGCATATTAATAAACTGAGAACTCAATTCAAACATAATACAAATAAAAATAAATAAAATATTATTTAAAAAAATATATTTAACATGTGTTGTAAATTATCTAATTAAAAATAGGCACTATAGATTTGTTAATTTTATAATATTTCATTATCCTTTTCGGTATCTGACAAAATACCTTATATCTCCATAAAATAATTTTATTTTTGTACAACTTATTAAATAAATATAGGAATTATATTATATTTCCGAAGACGGGCTCTCTTCATAATTTTATAGCTCAATCAATACTTTTCCGTTCTCATTAATAGCTTTAAATAAGTATGCCAGCAATCCTCTATAACAAGGTGAATTTCTCTACAGTATTCTCGCAAATGATGATGTGGATGTGTAACATTACAATTTACAAAAGACCCTACTACTGACTGTGTCTTAATTAATCCGCTTTTATTAATGAGCGTCAAGTTAAGCAAAGGCTATCTTCTTACAGGTAGATTGACTGAACGAATTACTGATGCGCGCTATATATGCGTTATTATTATCCATTTACAAGGTGACGATGCGCGATTTATCGCAGCCTTCGAAAATGACCTCGATATTGATTATATGTGTTACCGCTCTTCCCCAACCCTTTTAGTACCTTACGACGACGGGACAGTGGACGATGTTTCACACGCGTTTAGCAGCGGCCGTGCAGCAGCCAATTAGCGCACACTCAGTTGAACGCCACACTTGTAAAACGCCGTCACGTACCTCATTCTCCCAAGTTCACACGCGGAACTCTCTTTTGCGGTTCAAACTAATGTAATGAAAATTCCAACGCCATGTAGACGCATTCTTTTTTCTTTATTCCTTCATTATTGTCGTTCAAATGTAGTTCAAGGGTTGCTACAACATACAGAAAGAATTCGAGTATATTCTGCTAATTTTAACCAGTTTTCTCAACTAATATACTTCTTTTTATTAATAAATGTTTATTGCAAGTAGACAAACAAATCGAGAAAATGTACGTTGTACAATAAAAAAAAACAAAGAGCACGCGCGCGCATCGTGTGTGTGTGTGTGTGTGTGTGTGTGTGTGTGTGTGTGTGTGTGTGTGTGTGTGTGTGTGTGTGTGTGTGTGTGTGTGTGTGTGTGTGTGTGTGTGTGTGTGTGTGTGTGTGTGTGTGTGTGTGTGTAAAAGTTTATTTTTATTTTCTTTTTCTTATAAACGTAACTCTCCTACCGATAGTTTATCGTTTGTATTTTGATGAATTTTATAACAAATTATATTTTATCATAATTTTGTCACAAAGTTCCATATTAATTCTCAAGAAAAATTAGTAATTTTATCAAGTTTTTATTATCACGGCAGTATAATCAAATAATCTCGTTTCAGCCATATTTCTCATGACATTACGAAAATGATGATAAACGACTTGGTTTTAGACTTAAATTATCATAGATTTTATACAGATATTAATTTTCACAAAGCGTCGTTGCGATTTTCTGTCATTTGTAAAAGACAAATTTGTGACCTATAACTTACGCAAAAAATATCCTACATCATTATCTATCACAGACTAAAAATGTCTTTATTATAAAAATAATGTCTTTTTATTAAAATGGCATAATGATATTTGATACATTGGTGAAATTTTTCTTTTTTTACGAAGTTTGACTTTTTAAGTATCAAAGAGCTATGATGATGAGTTACGTGCCTACTCGAAGCATGGGGCTTTAAAAGCTAACATGTCAAACAGTTATTTGACTCTCCTAGCCAGCTTGACCAGCCCTCAAGCCACTCTCAGTGACCTATTTCTGGTATAAAGAGACTTTTGTTATACTTCTAATGTTTTGACCCGTCCTCGGACCATTATTAGTGCAAAAGTAACAAAAAACTTAACCAAAACAGCGTTTAAAGGAGACAAATTAACATTGCGTTCAAAAATTCAAAAATTTCAAAAGTTTTAAAAAAGATATAGCTGAAAGCTCTTTGCTATTATTAAAAAAATAAAATTTTATCCAAATTTTTTACTTATACTAAACATGTTTTATATGTATATAAGAGTAAAGTTTTTCAATTTTCTAAAACACGTAAAGTTAGTAACGCAAATGAAAATTTTAAAAAATATAGAATATTTAATAAATAATACAATTATAATGCAATTAACATTATTATTAAATTCCATATAGCGCATCTTACACTCATGAAATTTATCAAGATTAAAGTTTTAGACAAATCGTTCATATGTGAGATCTAGGTCGCGGAAGCTCATACTCATCAAAAACTTGTGAGAGAAAAACCTTGGCTGAAGACAAAAGGAAGAAAAGGTGAGATAATCTGCGCATTAAGAAGGGTATGAAGAGAAGAGAGACATATTTGGCATTAAATATAATTTCAGTACTCACGTCCGAGTCTGCGCCTTTGTCAGCTCCCGGACACGTAAAGGTCACGTATTCGTGACATCGTTTGTGAACGACGAAACTACAGACTGAAACACGAAAAATGTCCCTTTTCCAGTTTTCCATCTCGAAAGCACATCTTGAACAAATAAAGAGCCGTTCAGATTCTTCTTACCTTGGCACTGATATCCCTGTTTTCCGAAGCCCCTGTAACAACAAACAAGATAACTTATTAGCAGATATACCTTAATTTAAAAAATAGATCACATATCATGAGCAATTGCTAACAATTCATATTTATAAATATAAATCAAAGATAAGAGAAGTCAAGGGAAGAAGCCACTTTGATTATAATTTCTTCATAAATCGGAAATTAACTAATCTGACGTATAAATGTGTGCTAGACTTACATACGAAAAGCACTGATTATAAAGACAAATTCCAATATTAATAAGGATCAGTAAAGATTTGTAAGAATATAAAAAGGTAAATTGTTAAATATGCTTTTAATAGTATTTGATTTGATAACGTTAAATTTAAAAGGCTAAACTCTAGCATTATAAAAATAAGAAATAAGTTGCTTCCCAAAAACCAATTAATATTTTATCACATTTTTATGTTTTTATAATTTAAACTTGACTGTCTACTATACATAAGCAAAGAATGCAAGTTTCTATTATTTCATGTTATTTAAATGGTTGTGACATCTTTTTTCATAGCAGGTAACATCTTACCCATATGTATATACGTTTGGGGAAAATACCAGTTTTGCAAGATTTAATTTTTTTTCCTAAAAAATTTGGAATATTAAAAATGTAATTATTTTATTTGCATGAATAAATAAAGATCACAAAAATGTTAATTTTTTTGTAACTTGATGCTATAATAAAACTATTTCAACAAAAAGTCCTAAAGTGTGGCATCTTCCCAAATCATCTTGCTCGAAAGTTTTGTAAATATCTCTGAAATTTGAATAATTTGAAATCAATTTCAAATGAGTATTTTTGGAATTCCGAGAAATTTCCATAAATAGAAATCTAGTCGGATCCGGAATACCATGGTTGGACCCTAAGGGTTAATAAAAACTGAAATGGATATTACGTTCAGATTATAATGAAATTTGGCACAGTCATATAGCACAATGTAATTTTCGTTTCGCGAATGGAACGGTAATTGCACGAGCGATTTATGTGCCGAGAAGAAGCTCGTGTGATTGTCGGTTTTACCAAAATAATTTCAACGTCACCTAAGTGCCTCGAATTAAGCGCGGTTGCTAATACCGTAACGTGATACTTATGGCGTCGCAAACAGTAATTATATATATGAGTGGTATATATACCTTTTGGTCACAGATTACATTTGCATTTCTTGTGACACAATTCTGTAACTCATATTTTTCGAAAAGTGCAATAAAGTTTACATCAACATTATTTTCATGGATTACAAAGATAACAATTTAAATGTATTATTAGTCCAAAATAAAAGAAACATTATAATAATTAATAGCACAATTTTATTTAAAAATAAAAATTTATTCAATTTTTATTTTAAGAGAAAAAAGATATAAAAGAAGAAAAAAGAAATAAAAAAGAGCGAGAAAAAATCGGAACTTTATACATAATATTAAAGAATAAACTTATATATTTGTAATATTTAGAAAAAGTATCTATTGATTGAGAAACTTGAAAAGAAAAAAATGAGTTGTGTAATTAACATAAGTTTTATCTTTTACACATTTCTTTTAACCTTTTTTTTTAGTTGAGCTCTTCGATTATTTTAATATCTTAATCAACTGAGTTTTGTTGAGTTCATTTTAAGATATTAATATTCACATCATACGGTGATGTAAATAATTCATTTCTGTCACTACCATTGGGTTCGTTAATTAGTGCAAGTATCCTTTTACGTAAATACGATTTAAGAGTTAAGCTCTTCCAAAATTAAATAACGCATTTACCGCGTCGAAGTGTCTGGAATGGACAATAAAGCAAAGAGATAAATGGTGCGGAAAGATTTGTGAGAATCTAGGAATGAGAATTCTGCCCTCTCGTTCTATATGAGGGATTCTCTAATCTACATCGGAGTAGAACGAGACCTTTATAGCCTAACGAGTCACCGATTAACTTTCATGGCGAAATTCACCTAAAGGATTCTCGAAATGGCGATTTTATCATTCGAAATGGTCTTTCTCCTATCCTTCGAGGTAGGCTATTTCAAGTTTCATGGTTTCTCAGTACTAAAGGAAGATACTTCTTTCTTGAGAATCACCAATCACGATAACTCTCTGCGACCCTTGAAAACAGTTACCTATCATGCAGGAAACGGAATTTTAATGGCACTTCACGTTCCTGCTAATTCCTTCTGATTACTTCGACGTTCGTTCAGAATTCCATTTTCTTCGTTGATCTTGCACAACTTCGACGTACATAATTACTGAGATTTTAACCTATCGGAGCACAGTGGAACAAGTCATCTTGAAATTGGATATAAATGGTAATTCAAAAGATTGACAGGTAAAAAGAAGTTTGTAATCACATCTCCGGAAATCACTTTTATATCCGGGAAGATTTCATATTTTACGTGAAAAGTATAATTCAATGTTAAAACATTGACTATATTGTGCACTAAGTTTTACATTGACTCACATAACTTTTTGTATTTTTCTTAGTTTTTAAACATTGTTCTAATTTATTTTAATTATTTTATTTTTTTTTGTTTTTAAACAAGTCCTAGTTTATTTTATGCTTTTTTAATAAACGCAAAGTAAAAAAATGCGTTCTACATTGTCTTTATTTTTTAATTTTATATTTCATATTTTCACATTTTCGGGGGATATTCAGTATATTTTATAAAAATGTTGAACTAAACATCGAAATTGATCATGGCTTAAAATAAAATTGAAATGTATCTGGATGAAATTTCAATGTGAATATCAAGATGTTATTTATGTAAATAGCAAAATTGTAACATTAATCTCATTAATTATGCACTAAGTTTCACTCACATAGCCCTTTTTGTATTTTTCGTTGTTTTTATACTCCAATACTGTACAAAATGCAAAATTGTGTAAAGTTTCTTCATAATATTATTTATGCATGCACAAAATAAATGTATAAACTTTTTAATCTTTTTTTTACTGTTAGTTTTACTTTTAACATTTATAATCCAAAGTTTTTATATCTTTTATTCTTTTATTATAAGAAATTCGATATATTCTATATGTATATTCGTGGACAAATTACATATTGTTTAGCTATATTTAAGCAAATTGTCACAAAAATTTCGTTATACTAGTATTTGTTATAATTGATATTTCACTGCAGTCGCGTAATTTTTGGACAGCTGATATACACGTAGTTCATAAGTGATGTGTGGAGTTTACAGATCGCGCAATATCAACTTCATACAATCTGTATCGTACATATTTTCTGCAATACAGCGATGCACGATCCTACAGCACGCGCTACACAATGCGCGCAAATATTTACAATGTCAAGTAGATGCGCTAGTCACCTGGTCTCCACGAGTTCCATTTCTCTGTTTGAAAAGTTCTATGTGTAGACGAATTACATAGCAGCTAATTATGTTGCAGTGTGTGTCAAATATAATAAACTTTAACTTAATAATGTTATTAATTATAAATTCTCATTATTCATTAAATTAAGTCAATTTATCAATAGTCAATTATCAAACTCAGTTTATATGCAAAGTATTTCGAAAAAATCAAAAAAACATTTTGAAATATATCACTCATTTATTACACAGTGACATAAAAAATTGTTGTTTTCGATTTGTTTGCAAAAAAAAATTTTAATGAAAATTTACTAAATAAAGAACTATGCCTTAAATAATAGTCTTATTCCTTTATTACCCTAAAATCTGCTACTTATAAAAGTAGCAGAAGAAGATCGTCAATATTGGCATAGACTTCGTAAAGCGGATATCCTCTTATTCGTTATTAAAACAAAACATTACTTAACACTAATAAAAACTATTTAAATAATTTTAAAAATATAAATCCAGACATTCATAATTTTTCCAAAATTAAGTAAGTTACACATAAAAAATGTCACAAAAAATTCAATATTATATAAAGATTTGGTAGTAGATATACTATTAATATTAGATCATTTTTTTTACTTACATGTTTGTAGCTTCCTAAAACTTTTCTCAACTTTTTATTTATATATTTTCCTCCTTTATATTTTTCTTATAATGCCGTATAAAAATAAAAACATTGGCAAACATGAACATAAAATCGTTGTGGAACGTTAATCGATACATCATTTCTTTGTTACTGAAAACAAATCATAAATGTGTAATCTGTTTCTTTTCATAATATAATTTTATTTCATAAACTGTCTATTTTTCTTAAGTAAATTATTTTTATTTTCATTTTTTAGTTCTTAAATTGCTTTTATTTTTAAACGTTCATTTTTTAAAGTAAATTTTGTCATTTAAATAATATATAGAATATATTTGATATTCTATTACTTAATTCATATTTATTACTTAGTTCATCAATTTATTTTGTAGTTTACTACGGATCTGAATACTACGGCTCTACAGAGTCTGAATTTCGCCATTACTGTCTATACTATACTGTCTGCAATTTTGAGATTCGATTTCTCAGATGTTTATTCTTTATTATGTCGTGAAAACAATAATTATTACAAATATAAAACAGTATTATAAAAGCTGCTGCACCATCTGACTCTTTCTAGTAGAAGACTCTTTCTAGTTTATATTTATGTTTTCACAGTTTTGTTTTTATGTCTTAAGAAATATTATCGACAAACACAATAATAGAATAGTATTGATATCATTCAACTATAAAATAAACTCAAGCCAGTTTTATTTTAACGTGTTTACATTTTCATTATTGTTATTTTTAATTATTAAATATTTAATCCCCCTTTTCTAATTAATTACTAATAAAATTAACATCAGTTAATACTAATGTTAATAATTCTTCATATTTTTAATCGTTTTAATTGATTAATTCTTTATCAAATACTCCAAAAGCAATTTAGAAAACTAATAGATGCAATTTAGATGACAAATGTCTAAATCGTATCTTTTATAGAAACATTTTTTGTTGCAAAAAACTTATAATAAATTAATGTTTTTTATTAAAAAATTAAACATTGTAGTAATAGATCCCTAAAATAAGCTACAATTACCAACGTTAATTTGCATACGAATCAAATAGAAAAAAAGTGAATAGTAACTTGAATAGTACACATTTGTAAATCCCCAATGCCTCTTGAGTTAAAAGTTAGTTCATTTCTGTGTGAACATATACAGAGTTACTCAATTAAATGCCTTAAACAAATAATGAAATAATGAAATAATAAAATAGAATCTCTCTTACACACGTCATCAAAGTTCATCAATGTTCTTTCTTCGTTCTCATCATTACATATGTTATAATTGGAACTACGATGTAATAAAATTACGTTGCTAATCAGAGTTAGTTAACCCGCAAATCATCCACGGAGTGCACACGAAATTCAAACAACCGGATATATTTCGTGACGAGAAATTTGTATTAAACCAACACTCGCGTACACGTTTTGCAAATTGTGAATCATCACGTGTTCGTTATTTTCTCGATTCCACGCCTGCATGGAGCCTTTAATTACATGGACAAGCTTCGAAAATGTTTGATAGAGCAACGACTGCAATGGACGCGGCAAATGTGATAATCAAATCGTCCAGGATGCTACTGAATGACGTCAATAAACCTTTCTCAAGCAGGCGCTTGCCACGTAGTGAATATTTACCACCTTGGAATATCCATAATTTTTAACGTTGTCCGTCATACAATTTCATTTACAAAATTAAACTGATTAAATTTTTATGAAAAATCTTTTTTTATAGCGTATAAAACATAAAACAAATGTTGTTTCCGGTTTTATGATATAATTATGAGAATATTTTACGCTGCGTGTATCTATACCTTGTCTCATGAATTTCGATCATAAATACCTTATCGCGTTGCAATATACGCATTGTAACTTGTCATCTTTATCTAATGTATACAGGAGCAACACGTTTGCGACTCTATAGCCTTTGTCTCATCCAGACTTTTAAATACATTTAATCTTGGTTGATAAACCATCACACGGAATTCAATTATATGCATGTAATGCCAAAAAATAATATACGATACATATAACAAGAAAAAAAAAACAAGAGAACACTCATTTCTAGCGGTGGATAAAAGTGCATTTTAACACCGATCGTTGTTATAAACCCGTTATAAACTCTAACGGGTAAAGACTCTATGCTAGATTGCCGATTTAATCAGCTTCAACGAACAAATCAATATTTCAAGGTTTCACTCACGCCGATCATTGGAAGTGCATTTCGACGGCTAAGCACATTGCAGGCCTCTCAATTAAATCGCACCACGGCTCGAATCGAATCGTATAAATATAGTCGAAAGAAAGAAAAAGTCATGCTTTATAAATTTATGATCGCACGCGAAGTTCTTTGCGTTTTCTGCATCGATTTCCTTCCCAAGGATGACACATGATTTTTTAAACGCGAATATCGTTTGTCTCGAAACTGAACTTCGCGTAGTGTATAAATATGTTATATCCAGTAATTTTTTTCGTATTCAACTGGGGTGCGTGCATTTGATGCCCTTTTTTTTCTTCTTTCTTTAAAATTTCTTAAAAATTACTTGTACGCTCTCCGGAAACTTATATTTTATTCGATAACAATTAAAAAATGCCATTCAAAGAGTCTAATTCTTATTATCCGAATAACCATAAATTATTTGATTGCAAGTAACAATTAATTACACATACTAAAATCTACAAATTTAACAAATCGCTAAATTAACAATTTATCTTAAACATCATATAAAAATAAAGATATTTTAAATTCTTTATATTTTAAGAAAGCATACACACAATTGCGCCACGCAATTAATTGGTATAAAGAAAATATGCTTACTTTTTCAAAAAGTTATGTAATTTGCAATTTACCTTATATACACTTTTTTTGAAAAGCAATGATTCTTTGCACTAACTTATTTCATTTTTCTGTGTGCGAAAGTATTAAGATAAGATTATAAACAAAATAAATAATTTATAAAATATTTTATATTTCAAAATTTATAATTAAAAAATTTTCTACAAACAAAAATCACAAAGATTTTCATAAAACAAAAACGTATCATCTTCAAACCATTAACTGTATAAATAAATATGATAACTTTCTAATCATATAACATTTTTATATTTTATGTATATTAAATAAGTTCTTTATATAAACTGGACATATAATAAATACGAATGTTTAAGCTTTAATATTAATATTTTGAGAAATTTATCTAAAAATTAAAAATTAAAAATTCTGGACTTGTCAAAAATTCTTCTTAAAAATCTTATATTTATTACCTATTTATGTTTATGTTTCTCGATTTCTGTTGATTTTTGCCAAAACAAAATTGTAACGTTATTGATAAAAATAATTTAGCGCGATAATGCAGACTTCTTAGAAATGGACTTGTTTAGTTTTTGTAGAATCTCCTTCGATACTACTTTTATACTTTTATTTGACATATTATTCGATTGTAAAATCGAATAATATGCCAAATAAAAGTATAAAATATCTCATAAAACATTTCTTTTTAAGCACTAATATTTATATACATATACACATAGAATATGTATTATAAGGTAGTTTTTATAAGGTAGTTTTTAAGATAGTAATAAGTTATTTTTTGTAGAGATTGTAAACCCTAAGGGGACACAATAAAAATTTCATCCACATAGAATATCAGAAGAATATATTTACATAAAAAAAATACATGATTTTATTATTGCAGTTTTCTAATACATCGTTGCACTTAATAAAAAAATGTAGTATTACAGAAAAGTATATTATAGATTACTATACTTTTACCACTTTGCTTGTACCATTTTTTTTCTTCAACGAAACATATGTTAGAATCTGTCTTAATGGATGCACATTATACGTTTTCATATACATATATTATCATATTTATATTACATTATATATATATATAATGCTTATATTTTCTATAAATATTATTCAAAATAATATTTATGCCAAGTAAAATAAATGCATTTTTTACTTCTTTTCCATCGTTTAGAATATTACATCGCTTCATCGTTGATTATATCGGGCAATTATGCAGAGGAGTTACGCGCGCGTGCATATGCCAAAAATAAAGAGATCTAACAACGGACAGCATCGATGACGCACGTCGCAATATGGGAACGTAACAAAAAGACGATGCCAAGGGTTAAGAGCAAAACTTGTACAAAAAAAAGAAAAAACCTACTACACAAGATAAAAAATCATGGATTACAAAATTATTTTATCGGGATTGTTTATAATCAAAAGATAATACAATAAAGAAAGAAAATGCAGATAGTAGATTAGCGTAATAAATTTATGATTAACACACAATACTATAAAATTTAATTCAAATGCAAATATGATGTATATGAGAATAACTTACACAATATGGGAATAACTTCGTTGTGCCATACAAAATTACATTTACATCGGAAAAAAAATAATATAAAAAGATAAAGAAGTTCTAATCTTGCAAATTTCTCTGGATAATAGAAAATTAAACAAATTAAATTAAATCTCAGTCAACTGTAAATATTTCTAGTAACAGTTACATATCAAAAATTTTATTCATTCTCTAAATGTTTACATTCAATCGTAAAAGTATGAAGTATTAAAAATCAAGAAACAGTTTTTACTATTTATTAATAGCACAAGTAAAAAATGTTAAACTTTATCCCACTACTTTAGCCAATTACAGTTTATAATTACAAGTAACAAATTGTTTCTGTCTATTGTATATCAAGATATAACAGTTTCAATAGTTGCTAATAATTCAGACGTAGAAGCTGTTTTCAATTCCGAGAAAAAGCTATGACTCGCGGGAAATGAACGAAGAGTGGTCGAATCGCTAGAAGGAAATCAATTGAGAAATCACGGGAAATGAATAGCAAATCGGCCAAATGCCAAGAAAAAATTCACTCTAGATCACACAGTAACATTTCAATACACGAAGCATCTTTGGCCAAATGTCATTTCAATAGCATTGAAATCGGTATTATCTTCAGTGAGCTCCGATTTTGATATTATTATGGTTTCAATAAAGTTGACTGGATTTTAATTTTTCTGTTTTTTCTTATTTCCACTTCTAAACATATTTAGTCTAAATTTATTTATATTAATTATTTTTTATAAGTAAATTCTCCAACTCTTTATAAAAATAAATTTTACATTTATTCGTGATATGACAGAATCACGATACACACACACACACACACGCACGCGCGCGCGCGTTATATTTTCCTCTTTCTATAAAGTTAAATTACAAAAATTTCTTATTCATATTTCTTTATATTTAAGAAAATAAACTTTTAATATGCGTTCTTGTACGTCAAAAACTATTTTAAAATCCTGAAATAGTCGGGTATTGCAAACTTCGCAATTTGCTATTTCGACAAATGAATGTTATGAATCGTTTAGAGAAATAATTCGATCAAGTTCTCGTACAAAATGCGTATGCAAAATCAGTCGTAAATCACGAGTGAGTGCACTTGCACGCAGCAATAGCCGTGATAAATAAATTTCAAAATTCACTGAATGCACAATTTTACTTTGACCTACGTTCCACATCACAAAACACGATATTTATTAATGACATCGTTAATGACACGATGAGGGTCCAGTATAAAAAAAAGCTATTTACATCGACTGACAGTTTGCTGACAGCAAACTGCCAACAAAAGCACTCTCTGTGAAATGATGCTGGATGTAGTACCCATTGCGAGAATAAATAAATCTCGTGTCGACTATCTAATGGTTTAAACGACCTCGCATTTGTCTGAGACAAGAGCTCTTTTCTTGAACATATCTATTAATCTGCGCTAAGTATACGCCAAAATTAATACCACTTGATCGTGGCTATGTCTCGGTCGAGCTTAGTCTCTTACATTCGTAACATATTTTAAACACATAAAGATGAAAAAGCATTTAGAAGATATTGATCTCCTCTATAAATGATTTGTCATTAAGAATATATTAATCTTCTTCTTATTAATCGTAGTAATATATTAAACTTTCTTTATATGTAATATTTGTTTATATTCTGTATATATGTAGTAAATTATTATAAAAACATAAAAAAAAACAATTAAAATCTTCTTTTATAAAAAAACACGTCTAAGTAATAGTCAAAATGACAAAATTTTATTTTCCTTAACTAAGTTCCTTCTACCTTTTAAATCACATATTTCTGAAATATATTATTTCTTAAATTTCCTGAAAAAAAGAAATATCACAATTGATAGTGAATAAAATTTGTTTAATATCCATAAATAATTAAAATTTCTCCCCCCCCCCTCTCTCTCTCTCTCTCTCTCTCTCTCTCTCTCTCTCTCTCTCTCTCTCTCTCTTTCTCTCTCTCTCTCTCTCTCTGCATACACATCAGTCTGTCACATACACCTCCTGACTGGTGTTTCATATTCTTTTGTTATTTTCTATCGCTTGTCTTCCGAAGCTTTCTAATTCTAATCTGAATAAGCTTTCTAATTCTAATTTTAAATCTAAATAATCTGTCAATTTTATTTGACTTTGTTAACTACCTTTACCTATGCTCTTTTTCGTGACATTTTTCATTTTTTTCAACTTGGTTTTTCTAGATTTTACAATGAACTTTCCAGAATTTGCTCTTCGTTATCAGTCACCTGTATTCCAGCGCCTGCGTTATCCGTCGGTATTTGCATTTGAGATCCTCGACACATTAATACTAAACCTTGTATGTGTAAACCACACTATAAGTCAGCTAACTGTGACAATTATATCTGTCACTGACACACATATCAAGCAAAATGACATCTTCTTGCGACGCGTGGCATCTGTAAGCGTTTCATATTAATAATTGCTAATGCCCTGCATTGCAAGCGTCTCGAATTCTGAAGAATGCTTTCGTCTTTTTCATGATTTGTTGACTAATGTGGATCTCTCGGATGCCGCTCCGTTGCTTCATCTTGCATACTCGAAAAACAGTTTCCTCGCATCTCTCGTAGTACCGTTACTGCTAGGACTGAGATCGCAGCATTTCTTCTTCGATGGGTTTTGATTCAAGGACCAACAAACTAACCTATCGATCGTGTCTGTATTTTAGAATCTAAATCTTTCTCTCAGATCCAATACGACCACGTTGAGACTAAACTCGAGCCGCGGCTCGAGAGCATTCAATCGCGATTGAATGCTCTCAAGTACGACAAATTTAGATTTGAGTTTATCTTTTCGTTAAAAAGAACAATACGCTGAGAATCCCTGCATTATCGCCTCTAACATAGCATTAAGCGTCGTTGTCTTACTGCGGAACATCGTTTCCTGTTTCCGCATTTTGACCAAAGGTGACTCTACTCCTCGTCCATTTGTAATTTTCAAACGTTATCCAAAATTGTTGTATCAAAGGCAAAAAACCAGAGGGTTCTTAAAAATTCCGTGGTCTCTGTATCGTTAGCGAGCTCTAAAATCAACATTAACAAAAAGCTGTCCATTTTTATTAGACGCACTCTTAGCCAAACAAAACATGTCGAAAGAGAGACAATTACATTATTCATAAGTCAGAAATGGTTTCATTCATGTCAAGCGCCACCTTGCCAATCAGGCTGCGACATCACACTTATCTCATCGACATTACTGCCGAGACTTGCCAACCCTCCATTACATCGTCTGTCTTTATTCAGCTTACTGTTGCTCGTAACCAGCATCCAATTGCATCGTTATCCTTTGAGAGTGTAACACTCCCTCGTAACTCTTTGAGCGTAACGCAACTACTTACCGCATTGCGCCTTACCTTTGCGTCTACTGCAAAATCTCGACCATTTGTGGGTCTCGTCTGTTAAGCACAGTACCAAATTTGGCACAATTCTCAAGCGGCCATCTCAGCGGAACTATTGACATTCAACTGTAATATGTCTCACTCATCAGAAACTTCTCCACCTCTATCACGTTAACTACTAACCTCCTTCAAACATTTCACTGACTGAATAAGTTTCAACAACAACAATTTTTTCTCTCACAATTCTTATAACATCATCATATCAAAAACTTGATTAAAGCCTTACATGTCAAATTTTTTTCATCAATCTTTGTAGATATCGTCTCATAAGATCTGACAGAGAGAAAAGAGAAAGAGAAAGGAAAAAAGTATTTGCTTGTACACGCATCACAGCTTAAATTCAGATTCTTATTTTATTGCCTGGAGAATATTGTTAGCCGGAGTACTTACTCTTCTGTTCATCAGCTCAGTGCAAATCTCTCTTGAATACTATAATTTCCCTAAGTCATTTCCGTCTCTTCATCCTTTTGTCA
>NW_023415995.1:0-11000 GCF_013373865.1 Monomorium pharaonis
ACATATTGTACGCGTCCCGAACTATATGAGAATTACGTTAAAATAATTAGATCTGTCGATATTCGATTAGCACTTGTCGTGTAGCCTTAGAAATTCAAGTTTTTCAAGCATAATAATTGTTTAAAAAATGTTCTAATTAATTATATCACCTGAACTTTATAGAAACATATTGTACGCGTCCCGAACTATATGAGAATTACGTTAAAATAATTAGATCTGTCGATATTCGATTAGCACTTGTCGTGTAGCCTTAGAAATTCAAGTTTTTCAAGCATAATAATTGTTTAAAAAATGTTCTAATTAATTATATCACCAGAACTTTATAGAAACATATTGTACGCGTCCCAAACTATATGAGAATTACGTTAAAATAAATAGATCTGTCGATATTCAAATAGCACTTGACGTGTAGCCTTAGAAATTCAAGTTTTTCGGGCAAAATAATTGTTTAAAAAATGTTCTAATTAATTATATCACCTGAACTTTATAGAAACATATTGTACGCGTCCCGAACTATATGAGAATTACGTTAAAATAATTAGATCTGTCGATATTCGATTAGCACTTGTCGTGTAGCCATAAAAATTCAAGTTTTTCAAGCAAAATAATTGTTTAAAAAATGTTCTAATTAATTATATCACCGGAACATTACAGAAACATATTGTACGCGTCCCGAACTATATGAGAATTACGTTCAAATAAATAGATCTGTCGATATTCGATTAGCACTTGTCGTGTAGCCTTAGAAATTTAAGTTTTTCGGGCAAAATAATTGTTTAAAAAATGTTTTAATTAATTATATCACCTGAACTTTACAGAAACATATTGTACGCGTCCCGAACTATATGAGAATTACGTTCAAATAAATAGATCTGTCGATATTCGATTAGCACTTGTCGTGTAGCCTTAGAAATTCAAGTTTTTCAAGCATAATAATTGTTTAAAAAATGTTCTAATTAATTATATCACCTGAACTTTATAGAAACATATTGCACGCGTCCCGAACTATATGAGAATTACGTTAAAATACATAGATCTGTCGATATTCGATTAGCACTTGTCGTGTAGCCTTAGAAATTCAAGTTTTTCAAGCATAATAATTGTTTAAAAAATGTTCTAATTAATTATATCACCTGAACTTTATAGAAACATATTGCACGCGTCCCGAACTATATGAGAATTACGTTAAAATACATAGATCTGTCGATATTCGATTAGCACTTGTCGTGTAACCTTAGAAATTCAAGTTTTTTGGGCAAAATAATTGTTTAAAAAATGTTTTAATTAATTATATCACCTGAACTTTGTAGAAACATATTGCACGCTTCCCGAACTATATGAGAATTAAGTTCAAATAAATAGATCTGTCGATATTCGATTAGCACTTGTCGTGTAGCCTTAGAAATTCCAGTTTTTCGGGCAAAATAATTGTTTAAAAAATGTTTTAATTAATTATATCACCTGAACTTTATAGAAACATATTGTAAGCGTCCCGAACTATATGAGAATTACGTTAAAATAATTAGATCTGTCGATATTCGATTAGCACTTGTCGTGTAGCCTTAGAAATTCAAGTTTTTCAAGCATAATAATTGTTTAAAAAATGTTCTAATTAATTATATCACCGGAACTTTATAGAAACATATTGTACGCGTCCCAAACTATATGAGAATTACGTTAAAATAAATAGATCTGTCGATATTCAAATAGCACTTGACGTGTAGCCTTAGAAATTCAAGTTTTTCGGGCAAAATAATTGTTTAAAAAATGTTCTAATTAATTATATCACCTGAACTTTATAGAAACATATTGTACGCGTCCCGAACTATATCAGAATTACGTTAAAATAATTAGATCTGTCGATATTCGATTAGCACTTGTCGTGTAGCCATAAAAATTCAAGTTTTTCAAGCAAAATAATTGTTTAAAAAATGTTCTAATTAATTATATCACCGGAACTTTACAGAAACATATTGTACGCGTCCCGAACTATATGAGAATTACGTTAAAATAATTAGATCTGTCGATATTCGATTAGCACTTGTCGTGTAGCCTTAGAAATTCAAGTTTTTCAAGCATAATAATTGTTTAAAAAATGTTCTAATTAATTATATCACCGGAACTTTATAGAAACATATTGTACGCGTCCCGAACTATATGAGAATTACGTTAAAATAATTAGATCTGTCGATATTCGATTAGCACTTGTCGTGTAGCCTTAGAAATTCAAGTTTTTCAAGCATAATAATTGTTTAAAAAATGTTCTAATTAATTATATCACCTGAACTTTATAGAAACATATTGCACGCGTCCCGAACTATATGAGAATTACGTTAAAATACATAGATCTGTCGATATTCGATTAGCACTTGTCGTGTAACCTTAGAAATTCAAGTTTTTTGGGCAAAATAATTGTTTAAAAAATGTTTTAATTAATTATATCACCTGAACTTTGTAGAAACATATTGCACGCTTCCCGAACTATATGAGAATTAAGTTCAAATAAATAGATCTGTCGATATTCGATTAGCACTTGTCGTGTAGCCTTAGAAATTCCAGTTTTTCGGGCAAAATAATTGTTTAAAAAATGTTTTAATTAATTATATCACCTGAACTTTATAGAAACATATTGTAAGCGTCCCGAACTATATGAGAATTACGTTAAAATAATTAGATCTGTCGATATTCGATTAGCACTTGTCGTGTAGCCTTAGAAATTCAAATTTTTCAAGCATAATAATTGTTTAAAAAATGTTTTAATTAATTATATCACCGGAACTTTACAGAAACATATTGTACGCGTCCCGAACTATATGAGAATTACGTTCAAATAAATAGATCTGTCGATATTCGATTAGCACTTGTCGTGTAGCCTTAGAAATTCAAATTTTTCAAGCATAATAATTGTTTAAAAAATGTTTTAATTAATTATATCACCGGAACTTTACAGAAACATATTGTACGCGTCCCGAACTATATGAGAATTACGTTCAAATAAATAGATCTGTCGATATTCGATTAGCACTTGTCGTGTAGCCTTAGAAATTCAAGTTTTTCGGGCAAAATAATTGTTTAAAAAATGTTTTAATTAATTATATCACCTGAACTTTACAGAAACATATTGTACGCGTCCCGAACTATATGACAATTACGTTAAAATAAATAGATCTGTCGATATTCGATTAGCACTTGTCGTGTAGCCTTAGAAATTCAAATTTTTCAAGCATAATAATTGTTTAAAAAATGTTTTAATCAATTATATCACCGGAACTTTACAGAAACATATTGTACGCGTCCCGAACTATATGAGAATTACGTTCAAATAAATAGATCTGTCGATATTCGATTAGCACTTGTCGTGTAGCCTTAGAAATTCAAGTTTTTCGGGCAAAATAATTGTTTAAAAAATGTTTTAATTAATTATATCACCTGAACTTTACAGAAACATATTGTACGCGTCCCGAACTATATGACAATTACGTTAAAATAAATAGATCTGTCGATATTCGATTAGCACTTGTCGTGTAGCCTTAGAAATTCAAGTTTTTCAAGCAAAATAATTGTTTAAAAAATGTTCTAATTAATTATATCACCGGAGCTTTACAGAAACATATTGTACGCGTCCCGAACTATATGACAATTACGTTAAAATAAATAGATCTGTCGATATTCAAATAGCACTTGACGTGTAGCCTTAGAAATTCAAGTTTTTCGGGCAAAATAATTGTTTAAAAAATGTTCTAATTAATTATATCACCTGAACTTTATAGAAACATATTGTACGCGTCCCGAACTATATCAGAATTACGTTAAAATAATTAGATCTGTCGATATTCGATTAGCACTTGTCGTGTAGCCATAAAAATTCAAGTTTTTCAAGCAAAATAATTGTTTAAAAAATGTTCTAATTAATTATATCACCGGAACTTTACAGAAACATATTGTACGCGTCCCGAACTATATGAGAATTACGTTAAAATAATTAGATCTGTCGATATTCGATTAGCACTTGTCGTGTAGCCTTAGAAATTCAAGTTTTTCAAGCATAATAATTGTTTAAAAAATGTTCTAATTAATTATATCACCAGAACTTTATAGAAACATATTGTACGCGTCCCAAACTATATGAGAATTACGTTAAAATAAATAGATCTGTCGATATTCAAATAGCACTTGACGTGTAGCCTTAGAAATTCAAGTTTTTCGGGCAAAATAATTGTTTAAAAAATGTTCTAATTAATTATATCACCTGAACTTTATAGAAACATATTGTACGCGTCCCGAACTATATGAGAATTACGTTAAAATAATTAGATCTGTCGATATTCGATTAGCACTTGTCGTGTAGCCATAAAAATTCAAGTTTTTCAAGCAAAATAATTGTTTAAAAAATGTTCTAATTAATTATATCACCGGAACTTTACAGAAACATATTGTACGCGTCCCGAACTATATGAGAATTACGTTAAAATAATTAGATCTGTCGATATTCGATTAGCACTTGTCGTGTAGCCTTAGAAATTCAAGTTTTTCAAGCATAATAATTGTTTAAAAAATGTTCTAATTAATTATATCACCGGAACTTTATAGAAACATATTGTACGCGTCCCGAACTATATGAGAATTACGTTAAAATAATTAGATCTGTCGATATTCGATTAGCACTTGTCGTGTAGCCTTAGAAATTCAAGTTTTTCAAGCATAATAATTGTTTAAAAAATGTTCTAATTAATTATATCACCTGAACTTTATAGAAACATATTGCACGCGTCCCGAACTATATGAGAATTACGTTAAAATACATAGATCTGTCGATATTCGATTAGCACTTGTCGTGTAACCTTAGAAATTCAAGTTTTTTGGGCAAAATAATTGTTTAAAAAATGTTTTAATTAATTATATCACCTGAACTTTGTAGAAACATATTGCACGCTTCCCGAACTATATGAGAATTAAGTTCAAATAAATAGATCTGTCGATATTCGATTAGCACTTGTCGTGTAGCCTTAGAAATTCCAGTTTTTCGGGCAAAATAATTGTTTAAAAAATGTTTTAATTAATTATATCACCTGAACTTTATAGAAACATATTGTAAGCGTCCCGAACTATATGAGAATTACGTTAAAATAATTAGATCTGTCGATATTCGATTAGCACTTGTCGTGTAGCCTTAGAAATTCAAATTTTTCAAGCATAATAATTGTTTAAAAAATGTTTTAATTAATTATATCACCGGAACTTTACAGAAACATATTGTACGCGTCCCGAACTATATGAGAATTACGTTCAAATAAATAGATCTGTCGATATTCGATTAGCACTTGTCGTGTAGCCTTAGAAATTCAAGTTTTTCGGGCAAAATAATTGTTTAAAAAATGTTTTAATTAATTATATCACCTGAACTTTACAGAAACATATTGTACGCGTCCCGAACTATATGACAATTACGTTAAAATAAATAGATCTGTCGATATTCGATTAGCACTTGTCGTGTAGCCTTAGAAATTCAAGTTTTTCAAGCAAAATAATTGTTTAAAAAATGTTCTAATTAATTATATCACCGGAACTTTACAGAAACATATTGTACGCGTCCCGAACTATATGACAATTACGTTAAAATAAATAGATCTGTCGATATTCAAATAGCACTTGACGTGTAGCCTTAGAAGTTCAAGTTTTTCAGGCAAAATAATTGTTTAAAAAATGTTCTAATTAATTATATCACCTGAATTTTATACAAACATATTGTACGCGTCCCGAACTATATGAGAATTACGTTAAAATAATTAGATCTGTCGATATTCAAATAGCACTTGTCGTGTAGCCTTAGAAATTCAAATTTTTCAAGCATAATAATTGTTTAAAAAATGTTTTAATTAATTATATCACCGGAACTTTACAGAAACATATTGTACGCGTCCCGAACTATATGAGAATTACGTTCAAATAAATAGATCTGTCGATATTCGATTAGCACTTGTCGTGTAGCCTTAGAAATTCAAATTTTTCAAGCATAATAATTGTTTAAAAAATGTTTTAATTAATTATATCACCGGAACTTTACAGAAACATATTGTACGCGTCCCGAACTATATGAGAATTACGTTCAAATAAATAGATCTGTCGATATTCGATTAGCACTTGTCGTGTAGCCTTAGAAATTCAAGTTTTTCGGGCAAAATAATTGTTTAAAAAATGTTTTAATTAATTATATCACCTGAACTTTACAGAAACATATTGTACGCGTCCCGAACTATATGACAATTACGTTAAAATAAATAGATCTGTCGATATTCGATTAGCACTTGTCGTGTAGCCTTAGAAATTCAAATTTTTCAAGCATAATAATTGTTTAAAAAATGTTTTAATTAATTATATCACCGGAACTTTACAGAAACATATTGTACGCGTCCCGAACTATATGAGAATTACGTTCAAATAAATAGATCTGTCGATATTCGATTAGCACTTGTCGTGTAGCCTTAGAAATTCAAGTTTTTCGGGCAAAATAATTGTTTAAAAAATGTTTTAATTAATTATATCACCTGAACTTTACAGAAACATATTGTACGCGTCCCGAACTATATGACAATTACGTTAAAATAAATAGATCTGTCGATATTCGATTAGCACTTGTCGTGTAGCCTTAGAAATTCAAGTTTTTCAAGCAAAATAATTGTTTAAAAAATGTTCTAATTAATTATATCACCGGAGCTTTACAGAAACATATTGTACGCGTCCCGAACTATATGACAATTACGTTAAAATAAATAGATCTGTCGATATTCAAATAGCACTTGACGTGTAGCCTTAGAAATTCAAGTTTTTCGGGCAAAATAATTGTTTAAAAAATGTTCTAATTAATTATATCACCTGAACTTTATAGAAACATATTGTACGCGTCCCGAACTATATCAGAATTACGTTAAAATAATTAGATCTGTCGATATTCGATTAGCACTTGTCGTGTAGCCATAAAAATTCAAGTTTTTCAAGCAAAATAATTGTTTAAAAAATGTTCTAATTAATTATATCACCGGAACTTTACAGAAACATATTGTACGCGTCCCGAACTATATGAGAATTACGTTAAAATAATTAGATCTGTCGATATTCGATTAGCACTTGTCGTGTAGCCTTAGAAATTCAAGTTTTTCAAGCATAATAATTGTTTAAAAAATGTTCTAATTAATTATATCACCAGAACTTTATAGAAACATATTGTACGCGTCCCAAACTATATGAGAATTACGTTAAAATAAATAGATCTGTCGATATTCAAATAGCACTTGACGTGTAGCCTTAGAAATTCAAGTTTTTCGGGCAAAATAATTGTTTAAAAAATGTTCTAATTAATTATATCACCTGAACTTTATAGAAACATATTGTACGCGTCCCGAACTATATGAGAATTACGTTAAAATAATTAGATCTGTCGATATTCGATTAGCACTTGTCGTGTAGCCATAAAAATTCAAGTTTTTCAAGCAAATAATTGTTTAAAAAATGTTCTAATTAATTATATCACCGGAACTTTACAGAAACATATTGTACGCGTCCCGAACTATATGAGAATTACGTTAAAATAATTAGATCTGTCGATATTCGATTAGCACTTGTCGTGTAGCCTTAGAAATTCAAGTTTTTCAAGCATAATAATTGTTTAAAAAATGTTCTAATTAATTATATCACCGGAACTTTATAGAAACATATTGTACGCGTCCCGAACTATATGAGAATTACGTTAAAATAATTAGATCTGTCGATATTCGATTAGCACTTGTCGTGTAGCCTTAGAAATTCAAGTTTTTCAAGCATAATAATTGTTTAAAAAATGTTCTAATTAATTATATCACCTGAACTTTATAGAAACATATTGCACGCGTCCCGAACTATATGAGAATTACGTTAAAATACATAGATCTGTCGATATTCGATTAGCACTTGTCGTGTAACCTTAGAAATTCAAGTTTTTTGGGCAAAATAATTGTTTAAAAAATGTTTTAATTAATTATAATCACCGAACTTTATAGAAACATAGTTGTACGCGTCCCAAACTATATGTAGAATTACGTTCAAATAAATAGATCTGTCGATATTCGATGAGCACTTGACGTGTAGCCTTAAAAATTCAAGTTTTTCGGGCAAAATAATTGTTTAAAAAATGTTTAATTAATTATAACACCTGAACTTTATAGAAACATGTTGTACGCGTCCCGAACTATATGAGAATTACGTTAAAATAAATAGATCTGTCGATATTCGATGAGCACTTGACGTGTAGCCTTAAAAATTCAAGTTTTTCAGGGCAAATAATTGTTTAAAAAATGTTTATAATTAATTATACACCGAACTTTATAGAAACATAGTTGTACGCGTCCCGAACTATATGAGAATTACGTTAAAATAAATAGATCTGTCGATATTCGATGAGCACTTGTACGTGTAGCCTTAAAAATTCAAGTTTTTCGGGCAAAATAATTGTTTAAAAAATGTTTATAATAATTATAACGCCCGAACTTTATAGAAACATGTTGTACGCGTCCCAAACTATATGAGAATTACGTTAAAATAAATAGATCTGTCGATATTCGATGAGCACTTGACGTGTAGCCTTAAAATTCAAGTTTTTCGGGCAAAATAATTGTTTAAAAAATGTTATAATTAATTATAACGCCCGAACTTTATAGAAACAGGTTGTACGCGTCCCAAACTATATGAGAATTACGTTAAAATAAATAGATCTGTCGATATTCGATGAGCACTTGACGTGTAGCCTTAAAATTCAAGTTTTTCGGGCAAAATAATTGTTTAAAAAATGTTTTAATTAATTATAACACCCAAACTTTATAGAAACATGTTGTACGCGTCCCAAACTATATGAGAATTACGTTAAAATAAATAGATCTGTCGATATTCGATGAGCACTTGACGTGTAGCCTTAAAAATTCAAGTTTTTCGGGCAAAATAATTGTTTAAAAAATGTTTTAATTAATTATATCACCTAAACTTTATAGAAACATATTGTATGCGTCCCGAACTATACGAGAATTACGTTAAAATAAACAGATCTGTCGATATTCGATGAGCACTTGACGTGTAGCCTTAAAAATTCAAGTTTTTCGGGCAAAATAATTGTTTAAAAAATGTTATAATTAATTATAACGCCCGAACTTTATAGAAACATGTTGTACGCGTCCCAAACTATATGAGAATTACGTTAAAATAAATAGATCTGTTGATATTCGATGAGCACTTGACGTGTAGCCTTAAAAATTCAAGTTTTTCGGGCAAAATAATTGTTTAAAAAATGTTTTAATTAATTATATCACCTAAACTTTATAGAAACATATTGTACGCGTCCCGAACTATACGAGAATTACGTTAAAATAAATAGATCTGTCAATATTCGAATAGCACTTGACGTGTAGCCTTAAAAATTCAAGTTTTCCAGGCATAATAATTGTTTAAAAAATGTTTTAATTAATTATATCACCGGAATTTTTTAGAAAATTTTTGTACGCGTCCGGAACAATATGAGAACTGCATTAAAATAAATAGAATTGTCGATATTCGACCAGCTTCTTACGTCTAGTTCTCAAATATCAAGTTTTCTGGGCAAAATAATTGTTTAAAAAATGTTTTAATTATTTATATCAGCGAAACTTTTTAAAAAATTGTTGTACGCGTCCGTATCTATATGGGAACTGCGTTAAAAGAAATAGAATTGTCGATATTCGACCAGCATCTCATGTCTAGACCTATAAATATAAGTTTTCCATCAAGATAGTTGTTGAAAAATACTTTTAAAATTTATAAATTAGGTAATTTGTTCTATCTGAGATGCCAGTTACACTAAATCTACGTGCGCAGACGTACACGCATATATACGTATGTTTTGTAACAAAAAATTTATTTTTTTATTAATTTAATCATCAGAACTCTTGATAAGACGTCTCTAAACGATATAACTCTATAGATTTAGTCTTCTCTGTGGTCGTATATTCGAAATACGGTGAGATGCTATTATGTGATTTTGGAAGTTAGCATCTCATTTATAAAAATTTAATTAAAATTGGTAATTCAACGGAACTATTGTTGAAATTTATCAAGAACTGTAGAACTATACTGAATGCAAGTAATTCTGCAATATTTTTATGAGATGCTAACTTTACACACGTGCCGATTGGTTTTCTCGTTGCGCTTACTTCGTGTTGCGAGAGTAATTATTGCGATTGAATTTTGACAGCTGTCAAATTTGTATAAATGGTTATCTATACCGGAAGATACCGGGAGAGACGAGAAGAGAGGGAGAGCGACGGGGAGAGACCGGGAGAGACGAAGAGAGAGAGAGAGAGAGAGAGAGAGAGAGAGAGGGGGGGGGGAAGAGAAGTCCATGCATCCGTGCGTGTATACACTGTGAAGTATTTTACTCAAACGAAAGATTTTCGAAAGTTACTTTTCTGTATTGATTTTTGCAAAAGATGTTGATCTCATTTTATATGGAAAGGTACACATATAATGTCAAAGTATTTAATAATTTATTAACAATTGTTATTTTGTTTTTCAAACTATATCGTCAATCTCTAATACTAATTAAAGAAAAAAAAACAAGAAGAAGAAGAAGAGTCAGAGCTGACAACATTTTGTTACATTTCAGTGTCAATATTATATTACTTTAAAGAAGATTTATGTATGTTGTGTATATTGTATTTCTTTTTTCCTTTTTTTATGTGTATAATATTTTTAAAAAAGAAAGAAAATTTGATAATAAATTAATGTATGTAAATATGCTTTCTCTCTCTCTCTCTCTCTCTCTTTATTTCTTTTTCCTTTCTTTTTGTATAAAATTATTTATTTATATAATTATTATTGCAATTGTTATTTTTAGAAAGTAAAAAATTAAATAGCGCGCGCGTAGCGCGCGCCTGTGTTCTAGTGTAAAGTAAATTTGTTAGTAGAAACACATTGATTTGCTATGGAAACAAAACAGTCTGTTC
>NW_023415996.1:15000-24293 GCF_013373865.1 Monomorium pharaonis
GTCGTGCCAAAACGCGTTTCTCGACCTTCTGAATCGATTGGTACAGTCGTAACTTGACCGGTTTTTCCAACCAAATGTAAGACTAGGGACTTAGAAAAATTTCAAAAAAATTCCAAAAATTCCAAAAATCGGTCAAAAATTTGTAGTGCCAAAACGCGTTTTTCGACGTTCTGAATCGATTGGTATAGTCGTAACTTGACCGGTTTTTCCAACCATTTATAAGACTAGGGACTTAGAAAAATTTCAAAAAAATTCCAAAAATTCCAAAAATCGGTCCAAAATTTAAGGTGCCAAAACGCGTTTCTCGACGTTCTGAATCGACTCGTATAGGGTTTTCCAGTACCAATTTTTAGTAACAAAAATCCTTTGTAGGACTTGGAAAAAATTCAAAAAAATTTCAAGAATTCCAAAAATCGGTCCAAAATTTAGGGTGCCAAAACGCGTTTCTCAACGTTCTGAATCGACTGGTATAGGGTTTGCCAGTACCAATTTTTAGTAACAAAAATCCTTTGTAGGACTTAGAAAAAATTCAAAAAAATTTCAAAAATTCCAAAAATCGGTCAAAAATTTAGGGTGCCAAAACGCGTTTCTTGACATCCTGAATCGATTAGTATAGTCGTAACTTGACCGATTTTTTTAACCAAATGTAAGACTAAAAACGAAAAAATTTTTTAAAAATTTCAAAAATTCCAAAAATCGGTCAAAAATTTAGGGTGCCAAAACGCGTTTCTTGACATCCTGAATCGATTAGTATAGTCGTAACTTGACCGATTTTTTTAACCAAATGTAAGACTAAAAACTTAAAAAAATTTTTTAAAAATTTAAAAAATTCCAAAAATCAGTCAAAAATTTATAGTGCCAAAACGCGTTTCACAACCTTTTGAATCAAATAGTATGTACTTTCCGAGTACCAATTTTAAGTCCACGTATGCCTTTACAAAACTTAGAATAATGTTAATAACATTTAAATTATTAAAGTTAAGTATATATTGTATAGGACCTTTCTTGTAGCGCTTGAAGAGATCTACAAAACCATGTAATCAAAGTTGACTTAACTCGAAATTTCTTGATACATCAAAATTCAAACGTCGGCACCTTCTAAAATATTAAAGTTAAGTATATATTGTATAGGACCTTTTTGGTAGCGCTCGAAAAGATCTACGTAACCATGTAATCAAAATTGACTTAACTTGAAATTTCTCGATACATCGAAATTCAAACGTCGGCACCTTCTAAAATATTAAAGTTAAGTATATATTGTATAGGACCTTTCTTGTAGCGCTTGAAAAGATCTACGTAACCATGTAATCAAAATTGACTTAACTTGAAATTTCTCGATACATCGAAATTCAAACGTCGGCACCTTCTAAAATATCAAAGTTAAGTATATATTGTATAGGACCTTTTTGGTAACGCTCGAAGAGATCTACGTAACCATGTAATCAAAGTTAACTTAACTCAAAAATTTTATTTTCTTAACTTTAAAAGGTTGCGAAAAATCCAAAAAAAATCCTAGAACTAAAATTCAAACAGCAAATGATAGAAAAAAGTCCGAAGTATCGATTACCATTGTAAAAAAAATATTCAAAAAATACAAACTTTTGGACAAACCCCATAACCTAACCTTTTTTTTTTTTTTTTTTTTTTTTTTTTTTTTTTTTGTGACGGAGTGGAAATCCTCATGGATCCCCGGGCCTCCGGGAAGGGCCCGGGGTATGTCGGACTCCCGCCCCCTCGGGTGCGAATAGGACCTATGCGGTCTCGCACCCTCGGTGTGCAACGGGCAGGCCTACCGACTAAAACCACTCCGGATGGCCGTCAGGGCGTTTAGTCGGACTCCCCGGGAACTGCTGTAGCATTACTTCCGGGGAGCCCTCGCCCTAGGGTTGCGTAGGCAACCCTACATCCCGTGGAGGGACGGGAAGAGGACAAAACCCCCTCCCGCCCCCCCCTCAACCCGAAGGGGGCCATCCACCCCCCGGGTTTCCCTCCCGTCGGGATCGGTCGGCCGAGCGGGGATCCCGGTCCCCGCCCCGAACCTGTCGCGAAGGCCGCCTCCCCCGACTGCGCACCCCTCCCTCCGCTCCCCGACGTGGGGGAGAGAATCAGAGGGGGGGGCGCGCAGCATCATGCCTCTCGCCCGGTCCCAAACTCCCCAGGACCGGGCGGAGGGAGGCGGGTAAGCGGGCGGCACTACTACGCGCTCGCCCGCAAACCCGCCCACTCACACCCCAACCGGCGTCCGTAAACGACGCGGGCCGGGGGGCGGGCGAGGCGGCGCCGCCGTCGTTAAGTACGACGCGGCACCGCCCCGCCCGTTCCATCCCGTGACGCCACCGCCCCCGCCACCGGAAGCGGCGCGTCTTCGATGAGGAGGGGGGCCAAAGAGCAAGGCACGGGGCCCGCCCCTCACAAGGAGGCGCGTAAGCCCAGGCGCCAGTCGCTCCGCCCCCCCCCTCCACCGTCCCTCCGAGCGCGGACTCTCGCTCACACCGCGAGGGCCCCGCCCCACCATCCGCTCAGGAGGGGGAGAACGAGAGAGGGCCGCGAGCGGCCCGTCCCGATAGCCCCCCCCGGGCCATCCCCCCATCCAGCGCGCCGGTCCCGGGGGTCCCAGAAAGGGACCCGGAACCGGCGCGCCACCACCAACACCGGCCTACGGGCGCGGAGGGGGCCACTTGACCCCGCTCCCGCGCACCCGCCGGGAAAGAGCGAGGGAGCCACGCCCACGAGTGACGCCGCATCCCTCGCCCCCCCACACTCGTCTCGCCAGGATCGCGACACTGCTCGCGATCCCGGCGAGCACCTCCAACAACGCGGGTCCCGCGGGGCCCTCATCCAGCCCCGCGGAAGCCCCATGTCCCGCCCTGTCCGCCCGCTTCCGGGCCCTCCCGTACAGGGGAGGGGGACAAGTCCCCCCCACCCACGCCCCGCGCGAGCCAGCCCCGCCCGCTCGCCGGGCCGCCGGGGGGGGAGGGGGGCAAACCCCCCACCCCCGACGGCCCTCTTCCTCTCTCGGAATTTCCGCCTCGCCGCCACTGCCCTTACACGGCCGTCCTCCCGACCGCCGGGCGGGGCAGCTCGCCGACCCCAACTTGTGGTCGGCGACCCCCCCGGAACCGGCGCAGACTGGGCACCTAAGTGCCCCACTGCACCCCCTCGCCACGTGACCCGGAGCCCCGCACCGATAGCATAAATTGCCACGATACGGGCCCCGACAGTCACGCCCAATGTGGCCCCGGACCAGGCACCGGAAGCACATGACTGCCCTCCCGGCGCCCGACCCGGGGCCACCCCTCTCGCTCGGAGGTTGGGGGGAACAAGGCCGTGCGTTTTGGCCAGTGTCCCCCCCGCCCCCCGACGTCCCTAAAGCGGGATCCCTCTCGTCGACCGCGCGCCGGCCGCCCGGACAGTCGGGGCCGACCGAACGGTCCACGCACCCGACCGGGTCCGTGCCGACGCAGCGGTCCACTACCTTAACCCCAGGGGGCGGATCCCACACTACGGGATCAGTCCCCCTGGAGACCCTCTTTCCGGGCATGGGACGCCCCGGCCCAACTCGCCGGTTAACGACGTCCACATGCCCGGAGCCGGTGCCCCGGCTCACTCTCTCGGGGCTCCGGGTCAGAAGACCCTCCAACCGGGACCGGAGCCCCTGCCCGACAGCCTCCCGCAGACCCCGAGCAACCTCACCATTAAGAGCCTCGCGCAGGTCCCGGACCTCCCTCTCATGGGACTCGCGCAGGCCCCTGATCTCCTCCTCGAGATCCCGACACCTTTCAAGGAGGGCCTCACGCTTCTCCTTGAAGTGCTCGGCCCTCCCCTCTCGGTCCCAGACTAGGCGAGCGATGAGGTCCACCATGACCGCATCGCTCCCCCCATCTGCCCGCCACCTGAGGAAGACCTCGTCCCACGCCTGGACGAGGCCGTCCCAATCGCGAGAGCGCGCGTCCCGCACCAGGGCCGCACGCACCACCCCCTCGACGACGTTATCCCCGTCGCCGGACCAGAGCCTCTTCCACGAGGCTCCGGACACCCCCACTAACGCAAGATGCCCGCCGCTCGATGACGACGCGGGGGGGGCCGGGACTATACCCCCCTGCGCGCCGGGCCCTGGGGCTCCGAGTACCCCTGGGCCGGTAACATCCTTCTTCTTTTTGGGCATCTTCCATAAATTTGGTTTGTTGACAGTGTGTCCTTCACCGGGTTTTACAGAGTTTTCCTTCTCTCCCTCCCGTACACGTACAGCCGAAGCCGTACGGTGCGCTCTTAGACCCCCGACGGCCCGCGGCCCGTCTCCCAAGCGGACAAGTCCACCCGGGATCGGGGCCACAAGGACCATCAGGGGAGCCCTCTCACCACGACAAGGTGGCGCACCGCGAGAGGGAACCTAACCTAACCTAACCTAACCTAACCTAACCTAACCTAACCTTTTTTTTTTTTTTTTTTTTTTTTTTTTTTTTTTTTTTGTGACGGAGTGGAAATCCTCATGGATCCCCGGGCCTCCGGGAAGGGCCCGGGGTATGTCGGACTCCCGCCCCCTCGGGTGCGAATAGGACCTATGCGGTCTCGCACCCTCGGTGTGCAACGGGCAGGCCTACCGACTAAAACCACTCCGGATGGCCGTCAGGGCGTTTAGTCGGACTCCCCGGGAACTGCTGTAGCATTACTTCCGGGGAGCCCTCGCCCTAGGGTTGCGTAGGCAACCCTACATCCCGTGGAGGGACGGGAAGAGGACAAAACCCCCTCCCGCCCCCCCCTCAACCCGAAGGGGGCCATCCACCCCCCGGGTTTCCCTCCCGTCGGGATCGGTCGGCCGAGCGGGGATCCCGGTCCCCGCCCCGAACCTGTCGCGAAGGCCGCCTCCCCCGACTGCGCACCCCTCCCTCCGCTCCCCGACGTGGGGGAGAGAATCAGAGGGGGGGGCGCGCAGCATCATGCCTCTCGCCCGGTCCCAAACTCCCCAGGACCGGGCGGAGGGAGGCGGGTAAGCGGGCGGCACTACTACGCGCTCGCCCGCAAACCCGCCCACTCACACCCCAACCGGCGTCCGTAAACGACGCGGGCCGGGGGGCGGGCGAGGCGGCGCCGCCGTCGTTAAGTACGACGCGGCACCGCCCCGCCCGTTCCATCCCGTGACGCCACCGCCCCCGCCACCGGAAGCGGCGCGTCTTCGATGAGGAGGGGGGCCAAAGAGCAAGGCACGGGGCCCGCCCCTCACAAGGAGGCGCGTAAGCCCAGGCGCCAGTCGCTCCGCCCCCCCCTCCACCGTCCCTCCGAGCGCGGACTCTCGCTCACACCGCGAGGGCCCCGCCCCACCATCCGCTCAGGAGGGGGAGAACGAGAGAGGGCCGCGAGCGGCCCGTCCCGATAGCCCCCCCCGGGCCATCCCCCCATCCAGCGCGCCGGTCCCGGGGGTCCCAGAAAGGGACCCGGAACCGGCGCGCCACCACCAACACCGGCCTACGGGCGCGGAGGGGGCCACTTGACCCCGCTCCCGCGCACCCGCCGGGAAAGAGCGAGGGAGCCACGCCCACGAGTGACGCCGCATCCCTCGCCCCCCCACACTCGTCTCGCCAGGATCGCGACACTGCTCGCGATCCCGGCGAGCACCTCCAACAACGCGGGTCCCGCGGGGCCCTCATCCAGCCCCGCGGAAGCCCCATGTCCCGCCCTGTCCGCCCGCTTCCGGGCCCTCCCGTACAGGGGAGGGGGACAAGTCCCCCCCACCCACGCCCCGCGCGAGCCAGCCCCGCCCGCTCGCCGGGCCGCCGGGGGGGGAGGGGGGCAAACCCCCCACCCCCGACGGCCCTCTTCCTCTCTCGGAATTTCCGCCTCGCCGCCACTGCCCTTACACGGCCGTCCTCCCGACCGCCGGGCGGGGCAGCTCGCCGACCCCAACTTGTGGTCGGCGACCCCCCCGGAACCGGCGCAGACTGGGCACCTAAGTGCCCCACTGCACCCCCTCGCCACGTGACCCGGAGCCCCGCACCGATAGCATAAATTGCCACGATACGGGCCCCGACAGTCACGCCCAATGTGGCCCCGGACCAGGCACCGGAAGCACATGACTGCCCTCCCGGCGCCCGACCCGGGGCCACCCCTCTCGCTCGGAGGTTGGGGGGAACAAGGCCGTGCGTTTTGGCCAGTGTCCCCCCCGCCCCCCGACGTCCCTAAAGCGGGATCCCTCTCGTCGACCGCGCGCCGGCCGCCCGGACAGTCGGGGCCGACCGAACGGTCCACGCACCCGACCGGGTCCGTGCCGACGCAGCGGTCCACTACCTTAACCCCAGGGGGCGGATCCCACACTACGGGATCAGTCCCCCTGGAGACCCTCTTTCCGGGCATGGGACGCCCCGGCCCAACTCGCCGGTTAACGACGTCCACATGCCCGGAGCCGGTGCCCCGGCTCACTCTCTCGGGGCTCCGGGTCAGAAGACCCTCCAACCGGGACCGGAGCCCTTGCCCGACAGCCTCCCGCAGACCCCGAGCAACCTCACCATTAAGAGCCTCGCGCAGGTCCCGGACCTCCCTCTCATGGGACTCGCGCAGGCCCCTGATCTCCTCCTCGAGATCCCGACACCTTTCAAGGAGGGCCTCACGCTTCTCCTTGAAGTGCTCGGCCCTCCCCTCTCGGTCCCAGACTAGGCGAGCGATGAGGTCCACCATGACCGCATCGCTCCCCCCATCTGCCCGCCACCTGAGGAAGACCTCGTCCCACGCCTGGACGAGGCCGTCCCAATCGCGAGAGCGCGCGTCCCGCACCAGGGCCGCACGCACCACCCCCTCGACGACGTTATCCCCGTCGCCGGACCAGAGCCTCTTCCACGAGGCTCCGGACACCCCCACTAACGCAAGATGCCCGCCGCTCGATGACGACGCGGGGGGGGCCGGGACTATACCCCCCTGCGCGCCGGGCCCTGGGGCTCCGAGTACCCCTGGGCCGGTAACATCCTTCTTCTTTTTGGGCATCTTCCATAAATTTGGTTTGTTGACAGTGTGTCCTTCACCGGGTTTTACAGAGTTTTCCTTCTCTCCCTCCCGTACACGTACAGCCGAAGCCGTACGGTGCGCTCTTAGACCCCCGACGGCCCGCGGCCCGTCTCCCAAGCGGACAAGTCCACCCGGGATCGGGGCCACAAGGACCATCAGGGGAGCCCTCTCACCACGACAAGGTGGCGCACCGCGAGAGGGAACCTAACCTAACCTAACCTAACCTAACCTAACCTAACCTAACCTAACCTAACCTAACCTAACCTAACCTAACCCAACTCGGTTAGGACTGCCAATCAAACCGCAACCACCTCATTGAAAATACCCAAAGTCGAAACCTAACTTCAAAGAGGGGGAGTTAGGTCTCCAAAGGTCAAAGTCGAATCTAAAAAAAAAAAAGTTAGGTCTGGAAAAGGTTAAATCTTGAAAAACAGCGGAATATTAAAAAAGGTTAAATCTCAAAAAGGTTAGGTCTGAAAAAAGGTTAGGTCTGGAATATTAAAGTTTCGTCTCAAAAGGTTAGGTCTCAAAAATTTCAAAAAAAAATTCCAAAAATCGGTCCAAAATTTGTCGTGCCAAAACGCGTTTCTCGACCTTCTGAATCGATTGGTACAGTCGTAACTTGACCGGTTTTTCCAACCAAATGTAAGACTAGGGACTTAGAAAAATTTCAAAAAAATTCCAAAAATTCCAAAAATCGGTCCAAAATTTAAGGTGCCAAAACGCGTTTCTCGACGTTCTGAATCGACTCGTATAGGGTTTTCCAGTACCAATTTTTAGTAACAAAAATCCTTTGTAGGACTTGGAAAAAATTCAAAAAAATTTCAAGAATTCCAAAAATCGGTCCAAAATTTAGGGTGCCAAAACGCGTTTCTCAACGTTCTGAATCGACTGGTATAGGGTTTGCCGGTACCAATTTTTAGTTTCCGTACGCCTTTGTAGAACTTAAAAAAATTTCAAAAAAATTCCAAAAATTCCAAAAATCGATCAAAAATTTGTAGTGCCAAAACGCGTTTCTCGACATCCTGAATCCATTAATATAGTCATAAATTGACCGATTTTTCCAATCACTTGTAAAGAACTTAAAAAAATTTCAAAAAATTTTTTTTCAAAAACTTTAAAGAGTTACACAGACCAAACGGTAAGAGATACGAGGTTGGGTGACAGGACCAAAGTTGCTGCTCTCGTCGAGTTCTATAAGGAAAAAATGCGAAAGTTGAAAAAAAAACAAAATTCAAAGTTTCAAAAAAATTCAAACGGTTGCACAAGCCAAACGGTAAGAGATACGAGGTTGGCCAAGAGGACCAAAGTTGCTTGGCTCGTTGAGATCTATAAGGAAAAATTACTAAACTTTTAAAAAATATAAGGGTTTCCAAACAAATTAAGAAAAATAAAGAAATACATAAATCGACTTACACAGGCCAAACGATAAGAGATACGGGGTTGACCCAAAGGACCAAAAATGCTCCTCTCGTCGAGTTCTATAAGGAAAAAATACGAAAGTTGAAAAAAAACCAAAATTCAAAGTTTCAAAAAAATTCAAACGGTTGCACAAGCCAAACGGTAAGAGATACGAGGTTGGTCAAGAGGACCAAAGTTGCTTGGCTCGTCGAGATCTATAAGGAAAAATTACTAAACTTTTAAAAAATATAAGGGTTTCCAAACAAATTAAGAAAAATAAAGAAATACATAAATCGACTTACACAGGCCAAACGGTAAGAGATACGGGGTTGACCCAAAGGACCAAAAATGCTCCTCTCGTCGAGTTCTATAAGAAAAAAATGCCAAAATTTAAAAAAACCAAAATTAAAAATTTCCAAATTTTAAAAAACTGCGCCGGCTAAACGATAAAAGATACGAGGTTGGCCAAGAGGACCAAAATTGCTCGGCTCGTCGAGATCTACGAGAAAAAAATTCTAAACTTAAAAAAATACAAGGCTTTCTTAGAGATATAACGATCAAATGTAAATGGAGTTACACAGCAAAGAGGAGCTAAATGATTGGAGTTCCGTCTGGGGGAGGGGATTGAGGGAGACCCAAGGAACCCAGAATAAATACTAACTAAAAAAAAAAGTCGTGGAAACTCTATAACCTAACCCTCTTAGGTTTGCAGAAAGTTAGGTTTGCAGAAAGTTAGGTTTGCAGAAAGTTAGGTTTGCAGAAAGTTAGGTTTGCAGAAAGTTAGGTTTGCAGAAAGTTAGGTTTGCAGAAAGTTAGGTTTGCAGAAAGTTAGGTTTGCAGAAAGTTAGGTTTGCAGAAAGTTAGGTTTGCAGAAAGTTAGGTTTGCAGAAAGTTAGGTT
>NW_023415997.1:0-13229 GCF_013373865.1 Monomorium pharaonis
ACATCTATCGGTTGAAGATATACACTTAATCTTGAGTGTGCACTCTCAAACATTGGATTAGAAAAGGTAAATAAAAACAAAAGCAAGAAAAGCAAGTTCAACCGAAACATTCAACTATAGAGTGTTCAGCTGGCTTTGAGTATTAATTTGAGTATTACTTTTAACTTGGATGTTTGCCATCTAATTGGGTGTTAAGTTTAGTGTTATTCTTAAATTTAGGATTAACATTGAAATTAACACTCAATTAGATGGCGAACATTCAAGTTGAAAGTAATACACTCTAATAAAAGTAAATTAAAGAGGGAACTCTTAAGTTAAGTGTTTACACTGAATTGAGTGTTTACCCCTTGTCCCAAATTATACTCAACTTGAGTATTCTTTTAAGTGTTATTTTTAGTGTTTTTTCCGTAAGGGTATGCCCTCATAATGACGGATTATATAAATCTTTTACAATTCTTTTTTCATACAATTTTATAAATCTTTTTCTATCGAAAATATCATCTGTCTGTTGAACGCGCCTGGTAAAATTATTAAATATTACTGCGCATTTTGTCGCTTGACGCTTTTATGTGTAAAGACACCTTGGACGGAATTCATAGACCGCTCTTCAAGAATCATCTTAAGTCTAACCACGAGCAAACTTAAGACTTACTTTACCAATAAAATAACAGTATTGACGTCTCAAGATAGATATTGAATAAGATCGGTCTATGAGTTCCGTTCCTACCCTTACGGAAAAACACTAAAAATAACACTTAAAAAAATACTCAAGTTAAGTATAATTTGGGACAAGGAGTAAACACTCAATTCAGTGTAAATACTCAATTTGATTGTTTGCTTTTAATTTACTTTTAATTAGAGTGTTATTACTTTCAACTTGAATGTTTGCCATCTAATTGAGTGTTAATTTCAATGTTAATCCTAAATTTAAGAATAGCACTGAAATTAACACTCAATTAGATGGCAAACATCCAAGTTGAAAGTAATACTCAAATTAATACTCAAAGCCAGCTGAACACTCTAGTTGAATGTTCCCAGCTAGCCAGGCCTCTTAAAATCACATATCGTGAAAGCTTTACAGCAAGGATTGTTTCAATTCTGACAACAATTTTATGACAAGTAATTGTCTGTTGCTTTGTTTTCTAAAAGTTTCGAGCAAATTTACGGCAAAAGTTTTCATCACACGATGCTGCAAATAACAGAGAAAGTCTTGTACATAAATATTACGTATAGAAATTACAAGATTTGTTTTGACACGATAAAATGCAAAATTTAAGCAAATAACAGAGCAAACCTTGCTACACGACATGACAATAAATTTATGGCAGAAACAGGAAATCTTGTTAAGCACAGAATAACGGCAAATTGATAGCAAGAACAAAATAAAACTTGCCGAGCATACTTTCGCAACAAATTGCGACAAGGTGTGTCCGTAAACAGCTTAGTTTTTGTTGGCAAGGCTTGTCGCAAATAGTATGACGCACATTTTATGCAAATAACAGGGTTGCATTATCGGGTTTTAAACTTTATTTCTGACTTTACTATCTATCTCGAGATGGCGCATTTCTCGTGAAAAAGATTTACCTACTGGATTAATAAAGGGGCTCATCGAGAACAGAGAACCAAGTACGATTGCACCATTTACATTTGATGTTGGACTAATCAGTCTAATATTTTATTTTTGTTGATCTAAATTTCGACAATATTTGTTCTGTTCTTGCCACAAATTTGCTATTATATTGTGCATAGCAAGGTTTGCCTTGTTTTTGCCACAAATTTGCTATCATGCTATGTACAGCAAGGTTTGCTCTATTCTTGCCACAAATTTGTTATCATATTGTGTACAGCAAGGTTTGCCTTGTTCTTGCTGCAAATTTGTTGTTATGCTTTACTAGCAAATTTTACCCTGTTATTTGCATAAAATATGTGTCATACTATTTACAACAAGCCTTGCCAGCAAAAGCTAAGCTTAATGCGGACACACCTTGTCGTAATTTTGTTGCAAAGGTTTGCTCGAGTTTGCGGCAAACTTCGCGCAAAGTTTGCGTCATTTTGCTAGCTGGTTTATTTCAGATATTTGTTTTATGTCCATTTCTACCAATGCAGATTAATTTTAATCACCGTTGAACTTGCTTTTTTTGCTTTTGTTTTTATTTAATATTTTCTAATCCAATGTTTGAGAATGCACACTCAATATTCCCAGCTAGCAAAATGACGCAAACTTTGCGCGAAGTTTGCCGCAAACTCAAGCAAACCTTTGCAACAAAATTATGACAAGGTGTGTCCGCATTAAGCTTAGCTTTTGCTGGCAAGGCTTGTTGTAAATAGTATGACGCATATTTTATGCAAATAACAGGGTAAAATTTACTAGTAAAGCATAACAACAAATTTGCAGCAAGAACAAGATAAACCTTGCTGTACACAATATGATAGCAAATTTGTGACAAGAATAAAGCAAACCTTGCTGAACATAGCATGATAGCAAATTTGTGGCAAAAACAAGGCAAACCTTGCTATGCACAATATGATAGCAAATTTGTGGCAAGAACAGCACAAATATTGTTAAAATTTATATCAACAAAAATGGTTATTAGACTGAAATATTAGACTAATTAGTCCAATATCCAATGTGAATGGTGCAATCGTACTTGTTTCTCTGTTCTCAACGAGCTCCTTTTATTAATCCAGTAGGTAAATCTTTTTCACGAAAAATGCGCCATTTCGAGATAGATAGTAAAGTCAGAAATAAAGTTTAAAACCCGATAATGCAACACTGTTATTTGCATAAAATGTGCGTCATACTATTTGCGACAAGCCTTGCCAACAAAAACTAAGCTGTTTACGGACACACCTTGTCGCAATTTTGTTGCGAAAGTATGCCTCGGCAAGTTTTAGTTTGTTCTTGCTACTAAGTTTGCCGTTATTCTGTGCTTAAACAAGATTTCCTGTTTCTGCCATAAATTTATTGGTCATGTCGTGTAGCAAGGTTTGCTGTCTGTTATTTGCTTACTTTTGCCGTAAATTTGCTCGAAACTTTTAGAAAACAAAGCAACAGACATTACAACTTGTCATAAAATTGAAACAATCCTTGCTGTAAAGCTTTCCACGATATGTGATTTTAAAAGAGAGGCGGTCCTCAGATGCGCACAGTAATAAACGGACACAGCAGGCTGAGTGAAACGGACACAGTAACAAACGGACACAGACCAACGGACACAGTAATAAACGGACACAGTACAACAGGACACAGTAACAACGGACACAGACCAAATGCGCACAGAGCGAAACGGACACAGTAACAAACGGACACAGACCAAATGCGCACAGAGCGAAACGGACACAGTGCGAAACGGACACAGACCAATGCGCACGGACCAAATGCACACGGACCAAATGCGCACACTGCACATGCGCACACTGCACGTGCGCACGGACCAAATGGCAATCCATGTACATTGCAGAGCAGAGTAAAGTCCACATAGGTTAGCGACTTGGACGGGGTGGGTGCCGAGGCCCTCCTTGCACCCCCCCCGTGTGTGTGTGTGTGTGTGTGTGTGTTGTGTGTGGGTGTGTGGGTGTGTGTGTGTGTGCATGCAAAGCATTCACTGCATCACATGGGTTTGCGACTTTCCGTGTATGCATTTGGTCCGTGCGCATGTGCAGTGTGCGCATTTGGTCTGTGTCCGTTTCGCACTGTGTCCGTTTCGCTCTGTGCGCATTTGGTCTGTGTCCGTTTCGCACTGTGTCCGTTTCGCTCTGTGCGCATTTGGTCTGTGTCCGTTTGTTACTGCTTGTCCGTTTCGCACTGTGTCCGTTTGTTACTGTGTCCGTTTCGCACTGTGTCCGTTTATTACTGTGTCCGTTTGGTCTGTGTCCGTTTGTTACTGTGTCCGTTTCACTCAGCTTGCGTGTCCGTTTATTACTGTGCGCATCTGGAACTCACTCGATTTTAACAGGCCTGGCTAGCTGGGATTAAGTGTATACCTTTAACCGATAGATGTTGAGTGTACATCCCCAATGTTTCAGTGTTCACACTTATGTTGGGAAGTATACACTCATTTATTGTGTGTTATATCCAAATGTTGAGAATATACTTTTAAAATATTTAGTATTTAAATCCAAACTTTAGTATAAACACTCAATCATTGGATGTACACACTCAATGTCCGAGTATAAACACTCAATCTTTAGTGTAAATACTCAAGATTTGAGCGTATACACTTAAATTTGGGAGTAAACTCCCAAAATCGAGTATTAACACTCAATTTTGAGTGTAAACTCTCAAAATTAGAGTGTTTTTTCCGTAAGGGTAAAGTAACATCTTTCCGGTTTTAGAAAGTTTGCTCTTCCAAACTTTGTTTGTTGAATTACGAGTGATGGACGAAAGGACGAAAGAAAGTTAAGAATTTCATATTCCATTGTCATCTTTGCTTATACATGGAAACATTCATTTTGCCGCTCTTGCATCTCAAACTTATTATATTATCAGCATTATCCTAAAGAAAAACAAATCTAAAAATTTGACAATTTAACTTTTTGATTGATTGGATTGTTCCTGTGAATCAGTCCAGAGAACAAATAAAACAAATCAATTTAGATTTGAACTTAACTTTCTCTCAGTATTAACTCAATTCTTAAGTTATTTATGCATGTCTACACTTTGCTAAACCATTTTAATGGACTCAGAAAGTTTCCAAAAGAGGGCAGAAAGTTTATTAAAGTGTGAACTAAATGTCTCCCCACATAGAAATTGGCATCCAGTGGATGTTCAATGGACGTCCACTAAACCTCCATAGATCTATCCCAAGTAGCAAACTGACGTCAAATATGGTCTTAAAGACGATTCAATGACGTTTGAAACGTCAAGAAGACGTCATTAAAACGATATTTGACGTCACCTTGCTACTTGGGATGGGACGTCTATGTCCATAGTGAAAGTCAGATGGACGTCCATTAGAGGTCTAGTAAACTTCCTTAACTCCATTGGAGATTTACCTCCATGGCGGAAGTTAGACAGACGTCCATTAAAGATCCAGTAAACGTACATACATGGCTCCATTGGAGGTTTACCTCTATGGTGGAAGTTAGATAGGACGGGATTCATAGACCGATCTTAAGCTCAAGCATTGTCTTAAGTCTAGCTTCGAGCCGACTTGAGACTTACTTAACCAATGAAATAACAGCATTGACGTCTCAAGATCGTGCTTAAGCTGGAACTTGAATAAGATTCGACTATGAATTCCGGCCATAGACATCCATTAGGGATCCATTAAACATCCATAGCTCCATTGGATGTTTTCTTCCACAGTGGAAGTTAGATGGACGTCTATTAGGGATCCACTAAACTTCCATAGCTCTATGGAACATTATTTCCATGATGAAAGTTAGACAGACGTCCATTAAGGATCCATTAAACTTCCATAGCTCTATGGAACATTTATTTCCATGATGGAAGTTAAATGTCCATTAGGTATCCATTAAACTTCCATAGCTGTATGGAACATTTATTTTCATGGTAGAAGTTACCCAGACAACATGCTTGTCAGAACCCCTACAGCATGAAATATTGCTGCAACGTTGCAGAAATATTATTTTGCAAGATTGGAATATTGCAGAAAATATTGCTGCAATATTGCAGCAATATTCCTATGTCCGCTCCAAAACAATATTGTGCAATATGTCTGCAATATTTCTGCAATATTCCCCGTAAGATTTCTGTAATATTTCAGCAATATTGCTGCAATATTTCTTGTAAGATTGCTGTAATATTTCTGAAACGTTAATGCGCAATATGAAGGAAATGTTGCAGGTGGTTAAATTAATCAAATAATATGTAAAATGTGTATTATACGAAAAACGGAAAATAAATTTATTGTCATACCGTTACGGCACAATAATTAAAAAAATTATTAATTAAAAAAGTAATTAATTAAATTAACATACACCAACGGATATCGAATATCGTTCCATTCTAGATTTAAGTAAGCATTAAAATAAAGCAAGTCCAGAAAATGCCCATCCTGATCAATTTATACGCTAGAATTACACATGCATGTATGGTTCACACATGTTTAATTAATGTATTATATATATAAGTCAGAGTGAACATCTTCTGGACTTGCTTCACTCAATCTAGTATGGGACGCAACGCTGTCGTGATTACAGAATTTGTTGCACATCTATGTATCTTTTAGCTCTAATCTTACATAAAAATTTAAAATAAAAATATCCTGCTCTATTTTTTTATTTGTCCCTTAAAACTATGTAAAATATTACTTATTGTTAGTTCTAGATTAAGAAATACGGATTATAGGAAATAAATTTTGCACGGTTGCAATATAATATTGCCACAATATTGTGCAATATCTGTTAGGAAATATTACATTTGTAATATTGCTACAATATTGCACAACATCTGCTAAGAAATATTACATTTGTAATATTGCTGCAATATTGTGCAACATTTGCTAGGGAATATTATATTTGTAATATTGCTACAATATTTCTGCAATATTGGTTATATTATGCACTATTGCAATATTTCTGCAACGTTGCAGCAATATTTCATGCTGTAGGGGAATGAAAACTTTAGGAGAACTTTTTTAAGAAAACATTTAGATATCTTGGAAATGATGTCCAAATGGTAACATTTATCAGAGACGTCTACTAAGAGAGGTCTTTGAAATATCTCATGGAACCCATACAGCACAGAAAGATTGCAGCAACATTGTGACAACATTTCAACGCAAAATTGCAATATTGCATAAACGTTGTGAAATGTTGCTGCAAGGTTGCTGCAAGATTGCAGCAATGGTAAAATGTCCGCTTTTAGAAATATTGTTACGTAATATTTTAGCAATATTGCAGTAAAATATGTATGCAATATTATTCAGAAAAAGATTATTCAAAATAATTCATCTAATTTTAAATAACTATTTTGAATTTAACAAATACAGAGTGATTAGTGAAACTTCAACCAAAAAATAAACTTTGCAAGTTTTGTCTTTTATCTTATATAAGTACATTATAAGATGAGAGAGACAAAACTTACAAAATTTATCTTTTGGTTGACGTAATCACTCTGTTGTTAAATTCAAAATATAGTTAGAATTGATCGGATGATCGTTTGGTTGATGTCACTATAATCACTCTGTATTTGTTAAATTAAAAAATACAGTTATTTAAAATAATTTTGAATAACCTTGTACTCTGTTATACACAAATCTACATAATAATAGTTTTACACACAAATTAAAACTACTCCAGAATGCATGTATCTCCATAGATGAAAAATTTTAAATAATATAGAACGATCACTTTTACATTATTTTTGAAAAGTTACTGTAATATATTTATTCAAACTGTATTGAATATTAATTTTATCTATTTTCACTATTTTAATAATATTTTAAAATGTTGCTGCATCATTGCTGAAGTAATATTGTAAAATAATGTCTTTGCAATATCTCTAAAACATTACATCGCAATATGCAATGTTGCAACGTTGTAGCAATGTTGCTGCAAGCTTTTGTGCTGTATGGGAAGAGTTTCATTTAAGTTTCTTAAAAATGTTATCCTTATGATATCACAGCTAAATGATATCAGCTTAATATCTCATAAAAGATATCACAATGCTGTCCGATTTTTGAGCCGTCCATGCGCGTCGTAGTTGACTCAGAAATCAGACAACACTATAGCATTCTGAATGAGAGATCCATTTGATATTAAAAAAAATTATCATAAAGATAATGTTTTGAAAAATAACGGTTTGTCTACAATTACAGCGCACAAAAAAATGCACAAAATCTAAATTTATCATGTACTACAAAAACAGAATAATAAATGTACTATTCAATTTTTCTTAGAATATATGATCTATATAGTTAAAATTATCTAATTAACCATTTAAACGCTTCAAAGTATTAATGCTAAATAGATCGCAATTTCTATCAAATTATTAAGGTTATGGAAAAAGATAAATTTAACAATGAAATTAATAAGTAAATTAATGCTATTTATTTTTAATATGTTTTGCAAAATTTAATTGCTTTTATAAAAAATAAAATAATTGCGTCAGTTTATAACATATATGTATATGTAGACAATAACAAGTACCCATATCAATGAGTTAAATTGGCATAGCAGATAGAGTACAAGGTTTGTAATCCTAAGGTCCCGGGTTTAAAACCAGAGGCAAGTAAGAATAAAATAAAATAATATAATTTAAATTTAATTAATTAATAAAAATTTGTCCTAAATTTAGTATGTACTGTGGATAAAAATAATTTAAAAAAAATAAAATTTTATTTTAAATTTTTAATTTGTCAATCATCTATCGAGGCTCCGTGAAGCCTCTATTAATGATCCACGAAATGTCCGTAAGTCATCCATCGAGGCTCCGTGAAGCCTCTGTTAATGATCCACACAACGTCTAATAGACCTCTTTGACGACCTCTATTGAAGGTTTAATAGACGTCCACAGTGCGGAACTGTGGATTTCTAATGGCTCTATATTGGACGTCTAATGGACGTCCACTAGAAATTTAAACTTCCATGGCAGACGTCCATTAGACGTCTACTGGAGGTTTTATTTCTATGTGGGTCAATTGTTGATTGTAATAAAAGTTTATTTTTAACCTTTAATTCTTTATTATTTTGTGTGAGAAAACTCTCATTTTGAATTGGCGAATTTTCGTCGACTACAAGTTGACATTTATGCTGCTTACTGAAAGTGAGACTGAGGCACTCAGTAATGTGAGTATTTTATACTCAGGTAGTGACGTCATTACTCAGTGATCTAAAGAAACATGCAAGTGATCACGCTTATATTTTAATGACAAAATTATTTTAATATATAACTTCACTTCTAAAGTGAATATGCGAAACTCACATTAGTAAAGCACACGGTTTTGAAATTGCTCAAATTGTAGGAAAAAACTAAGTTGAATCTCACTTGTAAAAATGCAAAAGGAACGTGCATTGGGAAGGAACGTGCTTTGGAACGTGCTTTGTGCTGTGTGAGAAGTTGCATATTTATGAAAATCTACATTTTAGGCTCCTTATATACATTACATCAACATACATTACAATAAATATTTGATTTGACGTATATATATAAATAGAAGCCTGAGAATGTGACAGCAGAGTCAGCTTCTTGCTTACGACTTAAACATTATCACGCTGATATTGTGAGTGTTAAAACTAGGTACAGTATGAAAAAAAAAAGTATAAATATATACACTGAGCAACAAAATTACCGCAATAAAAATTTATACCAAAATTTCACTCAACTTTAAATAATCGTAACTTTGCAAAAACTTATTATCGTATTGGAGAGTTTTTTTTTTAAAGCTTGATGTCTCTTCTTTAAAGAGCATTTATTAGATTTTGATCCTTTCCTTTTCCCTGTTCGGCATGTTTTCAAAATAAAAAACGTATATTGTGTTCAAAAATTTTTATACTTTGATTACGTTTACACGTCGGGTTTAACAACATCGGAGTCATAAAATTGGCCAACTACATCCTTTCTCGGAAGAATGGAATGGTTATGATTGGCCAGCACTAGAAGTATCGATGTTATTAAACCTGTTTAAGAGTGTCATGTAAACGTAGTCTTTGACGCGCTCCACGAGGTGCAATAAATTTTTCTTGTAAATTTTATTGTAAGAATTATTGTAAAATATATATTTTTCCCTGCAAATTAAAAACAATTGAAATTTGTACGATTTTTTTGGCGAAGTTATAACCAGAGAGAAGATAGACTAAAGCGCGGGAGCCAGCTAAAAAAGCATCAGGCAATTAGAAAGAGACAAAAATTGAAGTAATCTGGCTGTCCTTGTCTTAGCGCATGCGCAGAGAAGAGTCTATAATTATATGAATGTGAAGTTATGTGTCAAAGAAAATGAATACAGATTTTAAAAATCTAATAAATGTTTTGTTATCAGTGAAAACATAATATATATATTAAAAATTATATATTAAAAATTGAAAATGCATATTATGCACATTCGAAACCATATTGCATAATAAAATTGTATCTTCTCTCTGTGGCTATGTTTCAAAATTTGACAGCTGTCACTGAAGTGACATATGTAACGGAAACAATTGCATAGCTAAATATCAAAAACTGTGGAATGCGTATGCGCGAATAAACAATGACAGCCAAGTTACTTAAATTTCTATCTCTTTTTAATAGTCTGATGTTTCCACTTACACGATTACCAATGGCTCCCGCGCTTTATTCTATCTTCTCTCTGATTATAACATATCAAAGTTACCTATCCCTTTTAGTCTGCTTATGCCTGTTACCACCAGCATTAGCATTAATAATTTGGATAATTTAGTGCAATTAACGAATATTTAAATTAAAAAAGAATTTAATGTTTTAGATATATTACTATTAATTGCATTAAAGTTCTTTTTTTAATTTAAATGTTGGTTAATTGCACTAATTATAAAAAAAAATACACAGTACACGTTCCTTGCAATAAAATTAATAAAAAAATTAAATTATATTAACTTAGAACATATGCACACGCCGCATAGGTAAATAAATTATTTATAAATATTTAACGCGTTAAATAAATAATTTGAAAAAGGAAAAAATTAATTAGAATGTTTATTTGAGGAGATATAAGAAAATAGTTTAGCTCATTAGTCTTGTCTCGTCGAGATAGCCCAGTTAAAAAAAAATCGTCTTTCTAGACGCTTAGTTCCCGACATATTGATGATTGAAGTAATTTGAACGCGCCAGATCAATTTTGTACGCAGGCGCCTGGCCATGCGCTAGCAGACGACGCGCGCGCGCGCGGCATCGCCGGCTGCCGTTCTCGAGTTGATGCATTTGTTAACACGTTTACAATGGTCAATCTTCATGAATCGCTTTGAACTTTTGGGAAAGATTACTTTAACTATTTAATAAAACGCTGTCCAAATTTCAGCTTTTAATATTCATAACTGTAGCAACAGTGATTAAAAAACAAAATTATCTCGGCTTCTAAGCTAGGACAATGTTCTTTTTTTTTAATGTAAAGAAAAATTGCACCTTTTAAATGCATCTTACCCCATTTTGATAGCGTTAATATTTTAAAAATTATTTAATTGTTAATTAGACTTATTTGTTACACGTTTATTTGAGGCACTTAATTGCATTGCACACATTTTGCAATACCGATATATAATACTACAACTTTTTAAGAAAAGAAAAAATTTGGTTCGGGTTTGTGCATAATCTCAAAAATGTATAAATTAAATTTTAGTGGAGCGCGTTTTGTATAAACAATTGACATTACTCAAAATTAATAATTTAAGAAATGGCCATTTTTTATGGTTTTTTTCTACTTTACAACCAAACTAATCGATCGATCTTAATAAATCAAATATTATAGTTTTACTTAATACCTACAACTTTTATTTGAAACTTTTTTCAATTCCGTTTTTAGTTTACGAGGCGCAAGCAAAAAATTACTTTTCCCTTATTTCAACCCGTAATTTTTCAATAACCCCCAGCTTTTTGCAAGTGGCAAATGTATCTATCTTAATCTACACATATTAATTGTGCTTTACGCACAGTCAAACCTGAGTTACCAATTTTTTCCCTAAAAAAGTCTAATTCTACTAGACTACATTGCATGTGTGGACGGAAGAAAAAATTGCACGGAGATAGCAACTGGAGATGGCATTACAGTGCATATAGCACGAAACTCAAGATTTCTTGCGGGCAATATTTTCTCATTTCGTTTGTCCAACACACGACATACGCACACACGCACGACACGCACGACACGCACGACACACACACACACACACACACACACACACACACACACACACACACACACACACACACACACATACACAAGATGCGCAAAATCCGTAAGATTTTGAAGAGATTTCAAACTTTAAAATGAAAAAAATAATTTTCCAATACGACAAAGTTTTTGCAAAGTTACGATTATTTGAAGTTGAGTGAAATTTTGATAAACTTCTGTTGCGCTAATTTTGTTGTTCAGTGTATAATAAAAAATAAGTAAACATATATTATAATATATACGCATAACTTTTTATAGATTGAAACAATAATTAAAACGATGGATGATAAAAAAATATGTAAATCATGGAACGGTATTGACTCCGGTGAAGAGATCATTATTTCTGGCATTAGCGGCAGATTTCCAGATTCAGACAATATGAATAAGTTACGAGAAAATCTATTTAATAAAGTTGACCTTGTTAAAGCAAATCATGATCGATGGAAAGAAGGTGATAATTTTAATATTTAAAATTTTATTATAATTTTACATTATTTTTGTAAAAATTTAGTGCAACTTTTGATTGATTACTGAACAGTTATAGTGCTTTTGTTCAGTAATTAAAAATAAAATTTTTAGGATTCTAATAAAACGTAACGATCTTCTTATAATTATTGTACAGAAAAAATACATAGAAAAACTGTAATATCTATACACAATTATTTAACGGTAAAAAAACAGAAAATAGAGAAGAAACTTATAATTTAAGTGATATATTATTTAACAATTGTTACGCATCATTTTTATATACACTTAGAGAAATCAATAATACTAAATAATAACGGGCTGAATATTCAAACAAACTGCATTTTCTATCAAAATGTCTCGAATTATTTAAAAAAATATTTTACTCGTATAATAATTATAATTACACATTTATATACCGAAAATGTGGATTTTAAAATAAATATTTTAAAAGACGAATGAAATACATAACATCTTTATTTTATAATTCATTAGATTTTGTTCCGGATATTTCAAGCCGTATAGGAACAGTTAACAATGTGAAAAAATTTGATAAAAATTTCTTCGATTTATCTTTCACTCAAGCCCACACACTCTCTCCTGAATCGAGACTATTAATGGAACATTCTTACGAAGCAATTATCGATGCGGGAATCAACCCAAAGCAATTACGAGGAAAAAATACTGCTGTAATTACAGGGACATGTTATATTGAACTACAGAAGAAATTTCTATATAAAAAAGCTCAGGTAGGAAAAGAAGTGTTGTGATTAATACAACAGTATAGTAAGAAAGAATAATTAAATTTATTATCACACGTGTAGTAATATTTTGTAACGTGTTAATATTTTGTAATTAGTTAAGCGGTCTTAATATTATTGGATGTAACTACTCTACAACAGCGAACATGATTTCATATTACTTGGATCTAAAAGGACCGTCACATATAGTTGA
>NW_023415998.1:0-27200 GCF_013373865.1 Monomorium pharaonis
AATTATCGTTTTATTTATAAATATGTTCTTACGCGAAATACAATCTCAAGAAGAGTCGTTACGTTGATCAGGTTGTTTATTTTCTCGTAGAGGTTAAGTTAGGAAATGTTATTTCGATCGACAGCAACCGACGTGATAAAACAGGAAACTCAAAATGCCGAAATGCAAAATTTCTTATTTCTCTCAAAAGGAAAAAGATTCTACTCTGCATTATATTTCGCAAAATAAAAGATAAAGCTATCTCTGATAATGACACAATTTGCTCATAACTTTTTGTATAATAAATCTACACACCTATTCCGTAAAAAAAGTGATTCTATTATTAAATGTACCTGTTTCACATACAAGTATCTAAACAGATATTGTCTTTGCTTTAAGCTATAATATTTTATGAAATATAATTTTACTTGTGTGTGTCACTTTGTACAGTTTTGGTCTGTTCTTTCTAGCTGCACTGTTGCACTGATGCAATAAGTTAGAATGAGAAAAAATATACTTGTCTTACTTTAACTTATTGCACCAGTGTAATAGTGCAGCTAAAAAGAACAGGCTCTTTGTCTGAAACCATAAGCTATTACTAACCAAATTTATATTATTTCAGGTTATATGTATGTTATTTATTACAGTGTCAACGCACATCTCTTCCAAGATGAATGGAATTATTCCTGAAATGGAACAAATTATTAGTCAGCTTGAGAGAGGTACCGTAGTGACAAAATTTTTTCCAAGAAAACGACCAGAAAGGAAAACTCTTATGATACGAAGAGAAACTAGACAAATTGTTTGGTCAAGAAGTACAACTTTTAGACCTTTTGATGGTTATGGTAAGATTTTGTCTACAATTCGATTTATCTATTCTTTTATTTTTATAGGTGGTATATATCTTTTATATAGATTAAATTTAAACACTGGTATCAATAATTTTGTTTTGTTTACGTACAATGCAATTGATTACGCAATAAACTAAAAAGCCCTTCCTTATAATTCAATTAGTATCAGTATTAATATTAAAATTTATCATTGATAAATATTTCTCACATGCCCTAATACATGTTTATATAGTTATACATTATATAGTGTCATATGAAAGATACATTTATTGAGTTATAAATGTTGCATATTTGAATTACATATCTATTTTAGTTATTATATTTATTTACAGTGGAAATAAGAGAGGTGAAAGAAGTTAGGATAGGAAAACAATCTAAAGACTTTGAAAAATGGCCTGAAGATGCTAAAAGAACTGAAAATTTAAGATGTTTTGTAGTATATTATGGATCAGAATTTAGACTGAAAACTCTTTCCATATCTGGTAACAATAATATATGAATTTATCTAGCTAAGTGTCTAATTTTTCCTATAAACTTACATATTATCTATATTTATCTTTCAGCTCTTAGTGAAAAAGAATGTGAACTGTGGGTCAAAGGATTGCGTCACTTGGTACAAGATACTATTAATGCACCATATCCATTACAAGTTGAGAGATGGCTGAGAAAAGAGTTTTATGCAATGGAAAATTCTCGTGAGATGTAAGTTCTCTTTCCAACAGTTTACACATACAAATATATATATATATATATATATATATATGCCTGCCTGCCTGTGTGTGGGTGTATGTGTATGAGGTTTTATATACTCTGTAATATGGCTATAATTTTTATAATTAATAATCAGTATATCATATAGATTTATTCTATGCAATGCCATCTCTATACTAATTATATATACTCTGTTATCTATATTACTTTTATTCATCATTTTCTGTTAGCTGTATTATTTTATATCACTTGTTGACAGGATCACATTGAAAGATGTGAAAGCATTTTTGCCTCGGGTTAATTGCAAAATTGCTACAAATAGACTTAGAGAATTGTTCCAAGAAGTTGACACGAGAAATCGAAATGAACTTGGTTTTGATGATTTTGTTATTCTATATCATAAACTGATGTTTGATCAAAATGTAAGTAATTTGTATAAAAAATTATTTTTTATACAAGCGCCAACATTTATATATGCACATATTATATAATTTATGTCCTTTTTAGAATCTTGCGGATTGGCATAAATTGTTGAATTATTCTAAAACTGGACAGACTGTTATGGTCCAAGAATTTCAGAATTTTTTAATAACTGAACAACAAGATGGTTTGGGGAATAATGAATTAGAAATATCGCGTTTTATTAGAGAATATTTACAAGATTCTCAAAGAGACATACAAGAGCCATATTTTACTTTTTCCGAATTTATAGACTTTTTATTTTCTAAGCACAATGACATATGGAATCAAAAATATAATCAAGTTTTTCAAGATATGACTCGACCCCTTGCACATTATTGGATAGCGTCATCGCACAACACGTATGTAAGGTTTAAAGTAATAATACATATGTTGTAACGATTCAATCTACAGAGTATGATTTCCTAGATATTTGATGGGAGATCAGATTAGCAGCGAAAGTAGTTGTCAGGCATATGTGCGTGCGCTAAGAGCCGGATGTAGATGTATAGAACTTGATTGTTGGGATGGTCCAGATGGAATGCCATTTATATTTCATGGACACACTCTTACCACTAAAATTAAATTCTTAGACGTTATCAAGATCATCAAGGAGCATGCTTTTGCTACATCTGAGTGAGTTAGAAAGAATAAAAAAGAAAAAATACATAGATTATCTACATAGGTATAATTTTTTATTGCTTTGTCTTCTCACAGATATCCTGTTATTTTATCTATTGAGGATAATTGCACTTTACCTCAACAACGTAAAATGGCAACGACTATGCAAGAGGTATTTGGTGACATGTTGTTAGTCCAACCTATTGACAAGAATGAAACTTGTCTACCTTCGCCATATGCATTACGTAGAAAAATTTTGTTAAAACACAAGAAACTTCCTGAGGGTGTTGATGAATCCTCGTTTCTTATTCGAAATGATGAAAGCAGACAAGAAATGGATCTTAGAAATACCATAAAAAATGGAATTCTTTATCTAGAAGATCCTGTCGATAGAGAATGGAATTCTCATTTTTTTGTACTGACACAACAAAAATTGTTTTATACAGATACGTTTTCAAGAGCACAAGAAACTGAACACGATGACGATGAGGAAAGTGGCGTTCGGAGATCGTTAGATGTATGCACATTTTGTATACCAAGTACAACATTAATATGAAAGAGCGAGAGAGGGGAGAGAAAGGGAGGGAGGGAGGGAGAGGGAGAAGAAAGGAGGGAGGGGGGAGAGAGAGAATACGAATTGCTAATTAATCTATTATGAATGAAGTGTGGTTTGTAATAAATATGAATATGTTATATATGCTTATGTCTGTTGATTTTTTCTTTAAATAACATTTATATTTATATAGCATTATATTTAAATAACATTTGTTGTAATTTTAAAAGGGTGCGCCAAATAACGAATTACACTTTGGGGAAAAATGGTTTCACGGAAAGTTAGCAAGAGGGCGAGAGGAGGCTGAAGAATTATTACAGCATTATTCCTATCTTGGAGATGGTACATTTCTAGTACGACAATGTGTTACATTTGTGGGTGATTACTGTTTATCGTTTTGGCGTAAAGGAAAGGTGAACCATTGTCGTATCAAACTGAAGCAAGAAATGGGTCAAACACAGTATTATCTCATTGATACCAATTGTTTTGACAGTCTTTACAGTTTAATTACTCATTATCGTAATCATCCACTTAGAAGCCAAGTGAGTACAAAAAGGAACAAAATATAAGAAAATATTTTATATTGTCTGAATCAAAAGAGAATAAAAATATTTTCTTAAAAATAAAACTTATTCTTAATTTATATTATATTATATTATATTATATAATTTAATTTATATTATATTCTTAATTTATATTATAAATCTTAAAAATAACAAAGTATATGATTACATGTCTTTAATGTACAGGAATTTCTAATTACGTTACAAGAACCAGTGCCTCAGCCAAATAAACATGAGGAAAAAGAATGGTGGCATCCCGAATGTACTCGAATTGCAGCAGAAGAGATGCTAAAGCGTATACCTACAGATGGTGCATTTTTAGTAAGACCTAGTGAAAGAGAAAGTAATTGCTATGCAATTTCATTTAGGTATGTTTTTTTTTAAATAATTTTTTTTTAGCTTTCTGTATTAAATTATAGAGACAAATATAATCTCTTTTTTACACACACACACACACACACACACGTATGTATGTATATGTATATGTATATGTAGAGCGGAAAAGAAGATAAAGCACTGTAAAATAAAACTTGAAGGAAGACTCTACACCACTGGGACTGTAGAATTTGAAAGTTTAGTTGAATTAGTCAATTATTACGAACGGCATCCATTGTTTAAAAAGATTAAATTAAGTTATCCTGTTAATCAGGACATTATCAGAAGAATGGGTTTGGTATGTATTTACAATTATTTTTGCACTTTTCTTCGAATATAAATAGAATACATAATTATATATCTAAATCTCGTACTGAAGAAAACAAAGAATATTATAACATTTCCTTTTCTTTATATTTTTTTCTTTAGGATAATGATGATGGATCTGTTTACGGCATCCCTGGTTATATGGATCCTACAAGTTTTACATCAAAAGTAAGCTTTCCAAGACCATACAAATACAACTAATTCATATTAATTAATTTCTATAACGTTGTAAAGTAATATAGAAATATTGTATATGTACACTAAGTGGCTGTATTTGTCTATAAATGTATTGATGTATCAAATTATTTTAAAGGTTACTGTTAAAGCTATTTATGATTATAAAGCTAGAAGAGAGGACGAATTGACGTTGGTTAAGCATGCTATAATTACTAATGTTAATCCGCAAAGTGGAGGATGGTGGAGAGGAGATTATGGTGGCAAGAAACAACATTGGTTTCCTGCTAATTATGTAGAACAAATTGATCAACAAGAAACTCAAGGAGATGTAAGTTTTGAGTTGTATATTTACATACATGTAAAAATAATAAAAAGTTATAATTAATGTAAAAAACAATGTTATGCGATGTATAAGTATATAATATATATCGGATGTAATTTAAGAATTTTTTTAGTCATCCGATTCTATGATGCTTGGTAACTTGCAAAAAGGTTCGTTGGATATAATGGGTGCTGTGGTAGAATTAACAGTTGGAGAAAGACCAGGTTTGGAATGGATCTTAAGAATACAAAATCCTAGTATGTGTTCAGTATTTGAAATCGCAACACCTTCAAAAGATACTGCATTAGAATGGATGTCAAGTATTAAAGAGACTGCACAAAATGCAAGTGTTAGGGTAAATATGTAATTTTTTTATATAAAATTAAACATTTAATTTTTAAAAAGAGGCTGTTTGAAAGAAAATTGTGCATTCTGTATGTTTTTGTTAAAGGAAAGTCAACACAAAGAGATGGAAAGGGCATGGAGAATAGCCAAGGAAATGTCTAATCTTATCGTATATTGTAGATCAGTTGCATTTAACATAGAACGAATAAGAACTAAGGGATTTACGTTTAATGAAATGAGTAGTTTTCCTGAAACAAAGGCTGAAAAGTTAATATGTCAACAAGAAAATAAATTTTTTATAAAATATCATCAGGTAATGTATCTGATTCAAGGAGAGAGTCTCTCTCTATTTGTGCGAGCTCGCGCGCGCGCGTATGTGTGTGTGTTTGAATACATTGGAATGTTTAAAATGTAAATCAGAATAAATATATAAGTAAATTATTTTTCTTTATAGGTTCAATTCAGTAGAGTTTATCCAAAGGGGCAACGTATCGATTCAAGTAATTTTAATCCTGTACCAATGTGGAATTCTGGTTGTCAAATGGTGGCTTTGAACTACCAGACTGGAGATAAATCAATGCAATTGAATCAAGCTAAATTTAAAGAGAATGGAAATTGTGGCTATTTATTGAAACCAGAATTCATGTTTAGACACGACTTCAATCCATATGACAAAAATACATTGCATGGAGTTGAATCGCTCAAGATTAGCTTAAAAATTATTGGAGCGAGACATTTAATGAGATCAGGAAGAGGCACTGCCAGTCCATCCGTCGAGATCGAAATTGTAGGCGCAGATTTTGATTCAGGGACGAAATTAACAACAAGGACAATACGTAAGTATCTACATTTCAATTACAAAAATTATAATTTTGTTAAACATCATTACATTACTTAACGAACATAATTCTTACGTTAGAGGATAATGGATTTAATCCAATGTGGAATGAGACATGTGAATTTGAAATATCTAATCCATATTTTGCTCTTATACGATTTTTGGTGCAAGACGAAGATATGTTTGGCGATAGCAATTTCATAGGACAAGCTACTTATCCAGTGAGTATTTAATCGTTATTTGAAAACGTTTATGTTTAACGTTATTTAAGAGTTTTTTTTCTTACTTATGATTTTTATTTCCAATTTAATTCATTTTGTTCAGGTACGCTGTTTAAGAACAGGATATCGAAGTGTTCCATTAAAAAACATGTACAGCGAAGATCTTGAGCTTGCTTCCTTATTAGTACACATTAATATTACAATTTTATCGGTAATAAGAAATTCCATTCAAAGTTATTCACATTATATTGATATTTTTAAATTAAAAATTTTATGGTTTAATAAAATTTTATTTTAATAATTTTTTTATATACAGGTACATAATGCATGACATAAATTAACAAAGATGAAAATCTGTGTTATAATATATTAAAGTTGTAAACTAGTAAATTTACTAAATTAAAGAGATGAAGGGTAAGTATTTAAGGTAAATGTCTTATTGATCGGACATGTATTATATCTGGACATTTATACAAAAACTTATTATTAATCTCAAATACTATTATTTAATAGTATTTCAAATTGTAATTTTTAAATATTAAAGATTATAAGTGAATTTTAATGTTATGATAAAAAAAATAGTATTTGACATTAGTAATAATATTTTCGTGAGGTGTCAGGACACATTGTTAGATAATTCTGTTGTGTGTACGCACACGTGTATGTGGAGTATAATCATGTATTGTCTATTTATTTCAGATGATGTAGTTATTGTAAGTGGAAATCAAAAAAATACTACACAATTGCATAAAATTGACAGATCAGATTACATTATTAGAAGACTATACATTTATGTTGAATTTTGACGAATTGTGTGTGTGTGTGTGTGTGTGTGTGTGTGTGTGTGTGTGTGTGTGTGTGTGTGTGTGTGTGTGTGTGTGTGTGTGTGTGTGTGTGTGTAATTGCAACAATTTGTTGGAAGTAAAAATATTTCTATAATTGCAGTAGGAAACAAAGATAAATAAGTAATCTAAATAAATATTCTTGTGTTAAAAAAAGAGTAGAATTAAAATTTAGAACAATTAGTCAAAAAATAGACATGACATAATTTTGTTGCGCGTGCGCAATAATAATTTATGCTGTTAATGATATACCAATTTGTCTTTGAAAAATGGCTCTACATATCATATAACGACTGAATAATTTCTTCTTATAAATTTTAATTTATCATAAGCATTATATTTTATACTTATATATAGTATCTGTTAATACTTTACTTTTAATTTGAAATAAAAGAAATGATTGTGTGCGTTGAAGTAAATATATAAGTGAAAAATTTTAAATTCGGACTTTGCATCACAATATCTCCACTCGTAGGGCATGTAGAGTAAAAAGAAAAACAGTTTTCTTATACAAATCAAACCCAAACTTTCGATTGAGCCTGGTTAGAACTTGATCGATTTAGTTGTTATTGAGCTCTGATAATCTCAGGTGCTCGCAAGTTGTGTACTCCCGTATAATACACGGGGTGACCTCGCCCTGCTCGTTCACTTGGCGCGAGACACTGCTGTCTCTTGATAACGAAAAAAAAAAGAAATGTAATAAACAGCACAAGAGTACACTATAATTGAGAATCTCATATGCACATTACACAGATGTGTAACATAATTGCCTTTAACATGAATATAGGCTCTTCCCTATTTAAATTGCGTTTTTAACAAAGTTACCGCGCTATATTACGTGGATTCTATATTATATGAATGCCTGCTTCTATGTTGATAAAATAAATATAGCGAGCAATAATTGTAACCAAAGTGATATTGTATATTTGCATGGAGTAAGAGTAGAGGAGGACGATCTTCATAGCGTGCGAGTAGCAAAAGTGACCCCGTTTTTAGACTCCTAAATTTTATGTAGTAAGTTTTGCTTTGTTACAAATACGACTAAGCATATCAAAATAAATAGTTCTGCAGAACATGTGTTACGGATATCATAGGTAACTGATAAAGAGAATAAAGAAGTTTATAGATATATTGAATATATATGTTGTATGTATAATAGTATGCGTACAGAATATAGAAAATAAATTTCTATGTGTTTATTTCTTTTACTTTACATATGAAAGATGTAACATCGATTGAAGATAAAGACAAAAAACAGTAATAATAATGATAATGTATATAGAAATATGTATTCTAAGTTATATTGTAGACAGCTTCTTATAAAGTTTTCTGCAAGTATTCATCAAACAGGAATACAGAAAGAGATGCGTCATGCGTGTCTTTCAGCATATTCTTGAGGTCGTTCGAATAACCTGCTAGCTGTCTCACACGGTCGGTCAACGACCCCATGAAATGTTCTTCGATATAATGAGCAACAGCCGCATCATCTTTGGTATGATGCTGCGTTTGCGTGTGAATGCGTAATGCTTCGTTGGCAAGATGCTTCTGACTGTCGAGTGCTTTAGCCAGACTATTCAATTCGGTCAGTTCCACTACTGTGACATCACTGCTACTATCCTTTGCCTACAAACAATAACATTGATCGATGTGTCTTTCTTACTATAAGGAGGAGCCGTTCTGCTGGCTGAAAAATAAATATATGATACTTACGGTTTCCACAGCGACTTCACGTGGAAGCTGATTCATGTCCATTGTACCACCACGCTGTGCGATATATTTAATCAAATCTATCGCGTCTTCCCACAATTTGTCTGAAAGTTTGCGGTACAATCCCTTGAACCCATCTCGATTAGCCTCGTAGTTTCCGAAATGCGTTGACATCAGAAGAAATTCAAAACTTTTTTCGACATTAGCGCTTGCAAACTCTCGTAAATCAGTCTGAAGCGCATCGAAATGTCCGTATTTAGCATTGCAGTGCGGTATTAATCCATTACCTGAAGCATCAATAAGAAAGTATTTTTCTTTTGAGATTACATATTTTCGAGAAATCAAAAAATCTGCATTAAAAGTGGAAATCTGAGATTAGAAAATTAAACACAAATAGTACAATTATATATAATAATATATGATTCAGCAAAAAATAACTAGAAAGCTAATATTAATATTTTTTAACTATTTCATGCAAATAAATATTTACATACTTTTGGGACTGGTGCTGCAGAAAGTTTCAACATCGTTGTAACAGTTTTCCGTGGAAACAGTTAGGAAAAGAACAGACAATATGCCAAAGAACAACATCTTTGCTGAAATAATTTAATAGATTTTAAAAAAGTTGGAGATATATGTAGAGCTTATAAATATTTACATACTAGACATTTACAAATTCTGTGTTAACTAAATATTTGAAAATATTAAAATTAATAAAAATTATTTGAATTAAAGAAAAATGTGCGCGCGCGCGTGTGTGTGTGTGTGTGAGACACCGCACGCGATCGTGACGTACTCGCGGCGCGGTGCGGTGCGATACAATGGTCGTGACGCAACGTAGAGTACAACAAAATGCGCAGTACATTTTATATGCAAAAACAAGATTAAGAATAATTCCCTTCGAGAAGTGTGAATAGTTCTTTTAGGAGTGAGAGTGTATATGTGTGCTTTATCTACATACGTGCGGAAGGGAATTATCGGAGCAAATTTGAGTGATTTTTCTTTCTTTCGTACCTATCTCTCGTCGCGAACGGCGTGTGATGGAAGCAACGTGAATACTCTCGCTTCGACGTTCTTCCGAAAATGAACGTTGTTCGACGCGAAGATGAGACTGATGATGGGAGTTTTCAGTTTTTCATACAGTCATAGTCAGCTGACGGGGCGGCGCGACGCATGCGCAAGCCACGCGTCTGAGTACCGAAGACGACAAGGCGAGGGATGACGAGAGGTCTGGTGGGGACAATAAACGAAAGACGCAGGAAGCGAATCTCAACGCCCTCGCTACCCACCCGTTCAGCGCTCTGTCCGTGTCTCTCTCCCTCTCATTACCCCGCCTTTACGGTCAAAGTGCGAATGTCGTGTATTCGTCGGACGATTGTCGTATTGTCGTTAGGTGATCGATGACCGTGAGACGCGTTTAGTCTCCTCCGTAGCCGCGCTCTCTTATCCAACTCCGACGAAGACAGCCTTCTATACCAGTGCGTATAAAGGTTGCTTCTGTAAAAAGTGAACGCAACGATCCGCAACGCACCACGCGCGTCCTATCATTCTCTTTCTCAGGATACCATAACCTGTCCGAGTTCTCTCGCCTATCTCCACGCTCGCTTTTCCCTCTACATACATATCTCCTTCCTCGATCTCTTTGTCTTTTTGCGCGTGCAAGACATCACAATGACGAGGCTGTTTTACATCCTTTTCATCATCCTGGTCTGCATCGGTGGCATCTTCGGAAACAAGTCTAAATGTAAGTTTACATGCGTAATTTTTCTCTCCCCCCTCCCCTTTCTTTCACCTCTCCCTATGATCATCGCCGCATGTCTGACATCGACATGTCGCATGTCGGGCGATGCGTCTAACGTTATAGGCATTTTCGATGTTTTCGGAACAAGTTGACACGTTTGTATCCGACTGCGTCTCGCTGTTTCATATCCTCCTTTTTCTTGTCTCTCCGACGTAGAAAAAGAAATGTTGAAAAAGAAACCTGTGTCCCCAAACTTGTAAATTTGTACGGGAAATGGGAGCGAGGAGGAATGCTTTGCGCTGCTCTGCACGCGAAACGATGTGACTCCGCGTAAAGCGATATGTGAACGCAATAGTTTGTTTTGATTGAGCAATCAGACCTTTGAATATCGCTCAAGCTCTTTCAATTGGCTCGCTTAATAAACTTTGGTCACTCGAATAATTCCGATGAGACCGACGAGTTCTACTTTCCATTGTTACTTCACATTCCACAATAATTGTATTTGTATAAAAGTAATAATGTACATACACGCATGAATGCGATGTATACAATAGACAGATGAATTGTTTGTCCTTGTAAATATTTCATGTTTCCAGATAGACACATTTAAAAACATTTTGGCTCCTCAAATTTCCCAACTTTTCTTGATAAACATGCTTTTAGGCATAAAATTCACATTACATATATATTATAGAATCTCAGAAATAAATTATACACATTTATCGACAAAAGTGAGTGGAGAATATACAATTAAATATAAATATATAAAATATACAATTCCAATTTTTTAAATTTATGAGACATCACTTTTTAAATACTTTTAACGTATCCTAATGCAAATTCTTTATATAGTTATCAAACACACAAGATATTTATTTTATGCTATATTAAACTAAGCAAAAGCAAAATATACTTTTGATGGAAGTTGAGAAGGGTTTTTTCACTTTTCTAATTGAATTTTTTTTTAAATTGTAATATTTGATACAAATTTGTAATTGTTCATAAAATAAACTTCCATAAACTTCCTGTATTTGAACCATTAGTTTCGTGACTGTACATGCTTAGCTAAAGTATTGGTGTTGTAATTTTAAATCGCTTTGTTAAGCATATTATTATATCGAGTTATTTTTCCTCTTGTTATAAAGGAAATAAGAATATAAAGATAGACGAAACGTGACAATCGTCGCTCTAAGAGTAGCCTTTGTTTCTTTTTGATTCATGTATATCGGATATTCGTCATTATCTGTATGCTGAGCTTTGCACAGTTTATTATGGAAGTGATGAAATATTTATGACTAATTATCATTTCCATCAATATAGATTAACTTTGATCTCGATTTAGTTTGCAGTTTTTCTTTTCTCAATTCTTGGAGAATTAAAAAAAGCTAAAGAGTAAGTTAAACCGAGATGAAAGTTAATCCGCATTGATGAAAATAGACATTAGGCGTCGTGCGTCTAAAATTCATGATCATATATGTCGCATTTGATTTATAATATTGTATTTAAAGTTATTTTTAGTTTTAGTCTCATCTGATAGTCTCGTATGGTCTCAAATGAATAGCTTTAATAGATTACAGAATCAAAATTAGAAATACATCTCAATGATAAATTATGTAGCTGTGCAGTTATGTGGTTTGAAAGTTAACGACAAATAAATGCATTTGATCTTTGTGACACATGTGCGTCAAGGCCTTCTTCTCTCCTATCTGCATTATTTTTATGCACAGATGCCACGATTTTATCAAATATCATTTTTATGACCCGATTCGTCATTATCGTTTTACTAAGTATAAAATGAGGAAAGCTAGAGTCGTTAGAGAAAATCATTTGCGGGAAATCGACATGACTATACTATCAACCAGCAACAGAGATAAAGAGTTATATAGTTACCCGAGTACGCAGTTGTTTTAGCTTTGTCCCCTCGTGATATCTATTTATTATCATATGTATGTATATATGATTGGCTGCGTTCAACAGAAAAAGCAGCCTTGCAAATGTTGTATAAAATTCTTCAGTACGATTGGTTTTTGCTCTTAATTCCTGTGTAAACTAGTCGTGTAAAAGAATTTACAATTGCAAAGAGTTGTTTTTTCTGCTGAACACAGCCATTATTTTAAATATCACATTCAGTTTACAAGTCGAGAATATCGTCGACTCGACTCAATAATAAACATTTGTTTTGATTCAAAGAAAATGTCTCAGTCTTTTCATTTAATAACGGGAAAACGAATATTTGTAAACGGATAATAACCATGTTTTGTGTGTGTGTATGTGTGTGTGTGTGCGTGCGTGTGCGCGCGCGCGTGTAAAAAAAATTAAACTTTGAAATTTTTATTCTAACTGATGAACATTTTCATTTTTGTCACATAGAGAAACAGTTTAAATTCTAAATTGTATTAGTCCTATTGTAAAAGAAAAGATTTTTCTTTTATTTCTAATCATGAAAGATTCATCAAATGTAATTAATACTTATCGCACGTATGTCACGTATATCTCTTCTATCTACGACAAATTAATTTATTTACTCCGTGATCATTTTATTTTGTACGAAAGAAGATAACTTTTGATAATAAGTACATTATATTGATAATTATGATGATGATGATGATGATGATGATGTATACATATTGATTCCAAAGTCCTTTTCCGTCTATGTGATTCATTCACAGGAGATCTATGCATGAGTGTGATGCAAGTCTATTATAATAAATGGTCGTTTAATTTGATTCTCATTCGCATATTCTGTAAAACAGATTTAATTATAATACAAGCGTGTTGTAATTTATAATTGATACATTACAGTACATTAAACATACGTACAAAAGTTATACATTTTACAGATTAATAATTACTTTCTAATGTAAGGATTAACAATAATAAATAATTTTAATAATCTCTACTTTTCCTAAGTATAGCTGTAAATAAAAATGAGAGTAATGCTATACAAAAGAAATTTTTCTCGCTACAATAAAAGATTGTTCTTAATGTTTAATTATTTTATCTTCAAATAGATAGTATCGATATTACAAGCGATCAGTCACGCACCGATAAAATACTTCATCTTTTTGATAACATGCTTATAAAGTAATACGTGTCATCTCGTTATCTATTTAATTAATAGGTTATTACACAATATACATAAATATTTCATCTTAGGCGATAATTATTGTAAATTTAATATAACTTTTCAATAATATATATAATTGTACATATAATTAATCGATTGTTAATAATTTTATTACATCTTTTTAGGTATGATACAACCTGCTGAGAATGTACCAAAATCATGGAAAGACATGACTAGTCCATGTATAAAGCTCATGAAATCTCAAGTTACAACCGAAATGAAAGCCGCCATGACATATCTTGCGATGGTATATAAATTCTAGTCTACTTTAATATTTATATATATACATATATATCATATTATGTTTCAAGAAGTTCTAATAAAAAATTAAATCCAAGAATTATATTTTCAGGAAACAAAAAACTTTTTGTCTTCAAACTTTTCATCTTGCGTTTATTGTATAAATACTATGAATACATATATAATATTCTTTCACTAAACAATAAGTATAAGAACAAAGTTATAGGCTAGTTAATATATTGAGAATCCATTAAAAAAAAATACTGAACTTGTTAGATTTGTGTAAAAATTTTATATTTATCTATTGTCTATTTACTTTTATATTTTTCGCTTTTTTATTTGACTTTTTTATTGATTTACTTGTCGAAACAAAATTGTTTATGACGTAATGCTCAGTTGAAAATAATTTGACATTATATTTGACAACTTGAATTTATTTAATAATTTTAATAGCAAAATAATTGTTTTAGTAGCAAAAACTTAAAAAAATATACATATACATATATACGTATCCCATTCACAATGCATTCATAATTTCTACAATTTATATTTATCACATTACATAAACAAAAGATTTTCAATTTCTTATTAGGGTGCTCACTTTGCACGTGATACTATAAATCGTCCAGGCTTTAGCAAATTCTTTTTCGAAAGCGCGAGCGAAGAGAGAGAACATGCGATAAAGATCATCGAATATTTGCTAATGCGTGGACAACTTACAAAAGAACTTAGCAAACTTCTCACGTATCCTTTAGTAAGTATTCTACATTTAATGAGTAAAGATAGATAACTTACATAAATATTGTAAAATGTTTGAGTGTGTGGAGAAAGCGAAAATAACCAAGGAGAAAAAAAATACAAATGTGATAGTGATACTTTTTTTCTTACTTCGTCCTACAGACCAACAAGACAAATCCAATACGCCAAGAATGGGAGAGTGGAGAAGAAGCTCTCATTGAAGCTTTGGAATTGGAGGCTCATGTTACACGCAGTATTCGTGAGATAATCATAACTTGCGAAACTCCAAAAACATCTTCTTTCAACGATTATCACGTGAGAATCGTTTGAAAATAACCGTTCTTAAAAAAATTAATATTTAACAAATATTCTTTCATTATCGCGATGCGATTCCTTGTAGTTGGTGGACTACCTCACTAGCGATTTCTTGGATGAACAATATAAAGGACAACGTGATCTCGCTGGCAAAATCTCAACATTAGGCAAAATGATGAAAACGCATGGACCTTTGGGAGAATTTTTATTTGATAAGAAATTGCTGCATGGTGAAGTCTAAAATGTTTCATCAATGTCAAAATTTCCAAATTCAGATCGAAAGAGAGAGAGGGGGGAGGGGGCGAGGGGGGGAAGGAGTTTTCTTTTTTATAAATACGTTTATAAAATTATAATGGCCATATTTAGAATACATTGTGTAATTGAGATTGTCATTATTAGATCGCGCATTTTTGTTTATATTGTAATGTAGAACATGAGAGATAATTTAATTTTTGTTCTCTGAGCATATTTCTAAATATGGCCTGTAATATAAGAATATGCGAAGCATAATGTTTCCAATGTTTGTTATCCATATAATAAGTATATTATCCTTGATAAAATAAATAAACATTATTTTGAAATGCAGCATTATACGACGGTAATTTTATTTTATTTACACACCGCGAACTATCAAATTTTTTTTTCATTGACTAAAAATAGTATAAATTGATCTATAACAAGATACAATATCAATAAGATATACCATATATCTTATTATATATATACCGCTTGAAAAACTTTCAGAAAGAATTTACGATGTAAACATATTTTTTCTTTCCCTTTTCCTTTATTTTTTAAATTACTGATATAGTTACGTGTAAAATATATCGTGTTATATGAAATTTGAAATATTAATGATTTGCTAAATTAATTGATTTGCTAATCAAATATTCGCACGATAAAATTGTAATTTGAATTTTATAATTGTATGTACATATGAGTAAAAATACAGAAATTTATTTCAAATCTTTCATAAAATGTTTTAATTTACAATGTATGTCATGTTATAATTATTCAAATGTAGGCTTTTGAGAGAATTGATTAATGAATATATGATAGAGACCAATTGTCCATCTAAAATTGCGAATTAATGTAATATTAAAAAAAATACATCAAGGTGTTTTTACTGTTTTATATAGTTCTATCTTTGTTACACATTAGCTGACATATTAATGATTCTATATTAATCAAATTTATTTGAGGGAGAGTATAATTGGTTTGGGTATGGTAAGGTTTACATACGTTATTTCATTGTTCAATGAAGTGATTTTTTTTTTCATAATTTGCATAATCTGTTGCACATAAACTTAATTCTAAATTTCTAATATCTTCATTTGATAGTAAATTTATAACGCCTCGCGGTATTCTACATGTTGAAAAGAGATCACAATATGGTGCTAAACTGCAAGAATTTGCATCAGCTATCACAATAACTGAATTGCCAGATAATAAAATTTGTATCAGTCGAAGCAATAATATTTCTTCAGTTTTTTCTTTAAGAATAATAATGCCTCTCGGAATACGATCTTGGATTACTTCCACTCTATCATTTTCAGAATAATGTAATGAGGTTTTATCGGGCAATAAAAATTTGCCAAATGGAGAACACAATCGTGATAGTACATCTTCCGATAATTGTCTAAAAAAATGAAAATTTATAAAAAAAGTTATCAAGAGTACAAGATACAAAAAACACTCTGTTTGTTGTTAATACCTTTACCTGTCATATTTAATTGTTGCTATCAATTCATATAATAAGTTTTTTCTATTATTAACTGACCAAGATTTCCAAGTTTGAAATCCTTTTATAGCTGAATCAAAACACATCTTAACATCATCACTATAATAAATCAATTGCGCTTAATGTATTGAAATTTGTTAGACTTAAATGGAAGAAAAAAAGAATAAGACTCAAGAATACATATGCACTCGTACATTGTTGTATTCGCCCAAAAATAATTATTATGTTTCCAATATGTGCCTTTTATAGGTAAGTGCCATTTGCCGGCATAAAATAAACTGTAGATAGAAGCCGTAGAAGCCCCAAAAGAAATATCCGAGAGGTTTACTTCGTTTATACTTGGCTGTATTAAATGGTTGAAACTAGACTTAAATCCTTCGTTTATTTTACCAAACACTTTTACATATGGTAAAAGCATAGTGCTACCATAGAGATCCATATGTGTGTTTATAAATATAACATTTCTCTGTGCACATAATTAAAAGAAGTTATTTTAATAATGCTTATAAGATAAAATGTTTTGTAATACTGTAGTGTGTGTGTATATAAAATTTAATAATATACACACATCTAAAAATGTTGCTAAATTTTTTGCGCCTACAATATCTTCTGACCATATGGATATTATGCTCATATTAAGTGTCATACAGGGTGTAAACTTGTCCCACGATCTAAATGTACGAATGGTAAAGTCCTTACGACAAAAATATTTCTTCAGAAGCCATAAAAACTTTTGTTTAATTAATATTTGGACCCAAATTTTATTTATATAAGAATGTCCTATTATCTTTAAATAACTGATAACTGTATACAAGTCTGAATCCTCTAAAAGAATCATTTCATTGGTTTGATCTACGTATAATAAAAACAATTGTCATTGTGAGTTAAAAACAAAACAATTTTTATTACATTATAATTGTTATTCTTACTTAAAGAAAGCTCATGCTTCAAACAATTGTATTGGACTTTATACAGTATTGAATTTTTGCTAAAAAATTAAAATATAAAATTTGTACATATAAAATTTAAATGGATAATATTACAATTTTTTAATGCAAGAAATATAAGTTGACATATATTCCAAACAAATAAATATTGCAAACAATAAAAAATTGTCTATAAATAATAATCACTAATCACGGGATCGTTCTAATAGAACCTTTTCAAAAATTTCGTTGAAACAGTCCCATGATTGGTGATCCACTCGTTCCGCTTCCGCGTAATCCGCTTCATGGGACATAAGAGACATATTTCTTCTTCTTCTTCTTCTTTAACCCAATGGATTTCTGTCTCCGACGAGACAAAGTACCACGATTTCAGAAAATCTATGAGCAACAGTTGTGGGGGTTAACTGTGCCCTTAACAGGTCTTCTTTGATCCTCTTGGATATTATCAAGTCTCCAGGCGTTTCGGGAAATCCTTGCGAACCTATAAAGTAGACACCCTGGCGAAAAACTCAACAATCTCTCATTCATTAGTACATAGTTATAGATTACTGTCTTAAATATGCAAATTGCATTCCTCAACAAATTTGATGATGGCTCTAGCTAACTTTTTGTCCAGTTTAAGCAACAAGGATTCTATTGTAAACGGAGCGTGATATTTATAATTAAAAAGTTTGTTACAGAGTATTTGCCTTGCTTTATCGTTATTAGGGCAAGCCCAAAAAATATGATTGATATCCTGGAGGGGACTACCACATTCACACGCCGGAGATTCAATTAAACCGAACTTATATTTTGTTCCCCCAGTGTATGGATACCCTGCGATCATCCTAGATAAAATATTTTGTTGAGCGCGATTAAGACCGTACTTAGACGTCCTCGTGATATTCAAATCAGTGAGATTCTCCATATAGCACCTTCCTGTTCCCATGTTGATCAGTCTGAAAAAGTCCTCCTCAATCCTGTCATAATCTATTCTCAAAAACCTCAAAACGTCCATAAAAGCAACCCTATCCTCAAGAAGTTCGCCCATCAACGCACCATCCTTAGCTGCCGAATCGGCCATCTCATTACCTTTGATATTTTTGTGAGCTGGGCACCATGAGAAACGTACCCTGCCCCCCTGGTTGTGTATATTATTAATTAAACTCCTGATGTCTTCCATCCAGTGGTTGAGCTTTACTATTGTGTTTTTATAAATGTCAGAGACAGAACTAATAATATCCAAGTTGCTTTTAGAATCCGTACAAATATTGATGTATTTCCATCCATGAGCTTGCGATATCTCTATGGCTTTGTAGATTGCGACTGACTCTGCTGTGAAAGAACTGGTGAAATGATTAAGTTTGTATTTATAGCACAAATCAATATGGGGAACAAACACCGCACAGCCAACCAAGCAAACATTGTTCTCCAATTCCGTTCTGGATCCGTCTGTATATAACACGACCTCTTCTTCATTGGTACAGTTGAACGCTATCAAATTTTTGAAGGCGTTATCCGGGTTGTCACACATCAAGGACAGTCTACCCGATCTGAGATCAACGTCCACTTCCTCCTGGACGAATAGACGCGGGTAGTGATAAACTGGATGGATTTCCCATGTATGAAGGAACCTCTCGTATGGACTAATATGAGGCCATCTTTTCACCAAGAAAGGGATATTCCTATCAGCCAACTGTTTTACTTGTGTTGATATGTAAAAATTCTTAATTTTATTTATGATAATCTTATTGTTAAGTTGAATTAATTTGCAGACGTATCTATCCATTTTAATACTTATACGTCCCATAAGGCTTTTTTGCTGACTATATTTCCAACAAATTCTATTTGGTGTGGACCTAGGTAGGCCAATAGCCACCTTGTATGCCTGACACAAGATCCCTTCCAGAACTTTTACATATGAGCCAGCGGCACTTATGTACCACATACTCCCCCACTCCAGCTGAGCTCCCAGGGTTGCATTCACGAACTTTAAACAAAAAGACGGGCTTATGCCCCAGGATGGACCGGCCAACCATTTTAATATATTAATGTATTTCATTGACTTAGTTTTTAAGTATTCGATGTGGTTTCTCCATCTTAAACCAGAGTCCAAAATCATGCCCAAGTACCTTATCTCCTTACTCATCTCGATCGATCCCGAATCCAGTGTCAGGCGACCAGTATTCACCGAAGGTTTTCTCCTGTTGAAGATTATGCATTGTGTTTTAGAGACCGATAGTTCTAAGTCAAGTGATCTTAGCCACTCTTTGATGTTTGTAAAAGATGTAGAAAGTGAGTTTTTTATAGCATCCAAGTCACCACCTGAGCAGATTATTGCCACGTCATCCGCGAACTGAATAGTCTGGCAATTGTAAGGTATGTGCCAGAGGATGTCCCTCATGTAGACATTAAACAGAATGGGGCTCAAGGATGAACCCTGGGGAAGGCCCCTCTGAATCCATCTATTGTCGATCCAGATGCCTGCCTCAAAGAAGCTCGCGCTTCTTGGTCCCAGGAAGTTTCTGAAGAAAGCCTTAAAAGGCCTTGGGATGTTGAGATTGTTAATCATAGAAAACAAGATATACGGGTTTACGTTGTCGTATGCAGATTTTATATCTAAGAAGAGGGCTCCCGACATTTGCCCTCTAGAAAAAGCTCTATAGACTTCCAGGTTCAACAATGCCAAGCAATCCTCACAAGATTTGCCTCTCCTGAAGCCGAACTGTATTTTAGGCAACAGTTTCTCTTTTTCAACGAATCTGTCAAATCTGTTTAAGATCAGCTTTTCAAATACCTTCAAGACATTAGGTGCCAAAGAGATGGGTCTAAAGCTGCACTTGTTTTGCTTTGGGATCAAAACCACGTCCACCCTGCGCCAACTTGTTGGAAAAGATTCATCCATAATCATCCTGTTGAATATAAACAAAAGCGACTCAACTGGCCCGACAGGCAATAGCCTGAGGAGAGCGTTACTTATACAATCCGGTCCCGGAGAACTTTCGGCTTTTAGGTTGTTAATGATTGATATAAGTTCGTCCATACTGAACTGTAACTCAAAGTCTTTAGGGGGGACAGAAGTTATCGGATCATCAAAAGGCTGGCTCACCCAGTCAGGAGCGATGTTATTAATGGTTCCATATATCTCTGGTGTAACATGTTTCGCAGGAGAGTCAACAGAGTTCAAATATGAGCTTTTTTTGAACGAACCTACTACCTGCCAGAAATTTCTGGTGCCCAAATTGGAATTCAAATCGTTTACTAATTTTCTAAAGTTTTGGTTTTTCCTTTGATTAATCAGCTTCCTAGTGTCCTCTGAGACTTTCCTGTATGTTTGCAAGTTGTGCCGGGAATAGCATTTCTTAAGGTTCTCATATGCAACTCTCCTTTTCTTCACAGCTTTTTTGCATTCTTCGTCCCACCATGGCTTATCTTGAGTTCTGCGTTCCCTTCTAATTGCTGATGTATATCTATACTGACATTTTCGAAGGTCGAATCCTTTCTTCATACCATTACCATCCAACAGAATAGCGCCCGAGCGGATTGCGCTTCCAATTATTATTTCCTCCCATTCTGAGTAGAGATCAGCTCCAATTTTTCCGGTGTTCACCGGGGGAGATGCAGCCTCTGATGTAATCTCTAAGAATCTGTCCTTGTCCATATGAGAGATATCCAGCTTTCTTCTTGAGACTATTCCTAGAGAAGGGTCTGACTTACACTTTTTATTTTGAGAAGAGGAATTCCCAATCATAAATGAGATCGGAATGTGGTCGCTGCCCGTAGGATCCAGTCCGACCGACCAAGACGAAGCAGAAAGGAACCGTCCAGATACCAGAGTTAAATCTGGTACACTTGCATAGTTCGAGTTGGCCGAAATCCTAGTGCACGATCCGTCATTCAAGATCATGAATGGGGACCCCGCCACGCTCTCGCCCAGAGCCTTGCCCGCCGAGTTCGTAACAGAGGATCCCCAGGCTACATTTTGAGCATTGAAGTCTCCACATATGCAGATGTCAAATTCCGGCAACAAACCCAACAGAACCGAAAAAAACTTGTTCCATGACTTCCTATTTACTGGGTTAGAAGGAGGTCTGTATAAGGACACAAACATCATATTCTTTTTAGACTTTTTCTTGTCCATTATGGAAACTGCTGTGTACTCAATTCCCGTATCGGGGGGCAGACCGATGTTTAAAGATTTGGCATCCAGATTGCTTTTGGTTAAGATGGCCGTCCCGCCGCCAATCGCATCCGCTATTCTGTCCTTCCTAAAACAGTTATAGTTATTAAAGGATATTCTATTCCTCGGAGAGAGCCACGTTTCTTGTAGGCATATTAGATCGTAATCCATGATTAGGTTAGATAGTTCCTGCTTCTTTCCAATGATGCCTCTAGAATTCCATTGAAGTACTCTTAGATCCATTTCTAACAGATGATGTGTGAAACTCTGCCCTTTTTATGCAACAGAACTTAATGTTATTGGGGATCTTCGTTTCCCAAAATTGAGGCTGCAGCAAAAACAAATTCTCTCCATTTATTTTCCAGAGGTTTTTCTGAGGTTAAAAGGTTAGTTATATCCTTCAATATGGCATCCGTATTCAACTTCCTATCGTTGCGATAGATACTACTAAGATCTGGAATCACATTCAACTCTCGTGATTGTCTTCTTGAGCCGCGTTCCCTGGAACGTATTGAGGATGCTCGGGAGTTTTGAGAACCCCTGCGGTGGCTAATATATTCGATTTCAGTTAAGGAAGTTGGTTTTTCACTAAGGATCGCTTGATCTGTCAGAAAAGGATTGTGATTATGATTATGATGATGATTGACTTGACTCTGTTGGGTCAGACAGTTTCTTACTGTTGTAGGTGGATATACTATTTCATCTCCACTCATTGTTTCTTGGTTTGGGAGTATCCTTTTATCCCTTTTTGTTTTAGTAGAGAACGTCCTGTTTAGATTAACCAAACTGTTGGAGTAGTTTGATTGTTCATCCCGATTATCCTGAATAAACCAGCCCAAGTATGCTGAAGACTTAAAGATATGTGTGATTTGAATGGTAGACGTAATCTCCTTACTCCTTATCAGACGTTTCGCTGCAAGTTGAGAGCAATTAGTATAGGCCATGACATGATTAATTAGTTTAAAATGGAGGAAGGAAGGACATCTCGTGTCCAGAGCACCATGATCTCCCCCGCAATTGGGGCATCTCCGTATCTCATCCTTGCAGTCCAGTAATTCGTGGGGGCCACCGCAATTCTCGCATCTAAGAGAGCCCCTACAGAGTTTATTCGAATGCCCCCATCTGCAACAGTTGGTACATTTCTTTACCTTATTGATATAAGGCAGCACCTTGTGTTTCACTTTATATAAGAAAATGTATTCTGGAAGTAAGTTAGATTCGAATACAATTTTCATTGAAGATGATGGTTTCAGTACATTGTTGTTTTTCCGGTCTATAAACTTCAAACGCTCTACTTTAGTTATGTTTAGTTTATACTGGTAAATATTCGGCCACTCCAGGCCCTCCAAAAATTCCTCCTCTGAGATTTCTGGAGAAATATCCCTAATTACTCCTGTGCGCTGCACCTTAAAACTCGGTATGTAGGCTATCCAATCGTTAGGAAGGAGATCCTCCGTATCTAAGAACTTATTTGCCTCTTCCAGAGACCCAAAATTAATGCTGATTAGGTTTTTCCCTTTTCTTCTGATATTCAAAATATTATCGTATATATGATTGTTATTTGATTCCTTTTTTTTCCTGTATAAGATTTGGCCTATGCTTGTGGGGTGTAGATTGCCAACATTCAATCCTGATCTGCCCGGCAGGGATTCTACGAAGATGGTGAAGGGTCCTGTGTTCGTTCTTGAGTACCGGTTAATACGCTGAGCTCTCAGAAAATTCAATCTTTCTGATATTTTATCCGTATCTGTATCCATTGTTGGTTCATTGACGGTATTTCCTATAATAACTTCGTTAACTACTTCAGGTGTGAGGTGTAGTGGACGAATATGATCAGCAGGTAACGACTTGTCTTGCGCGTTTAGATCTTTAGGCGAGAGGTCAGATCTTGGGGAGGCGCGTCTGCGTTTCTTGTTGGGGGTTGCATTCTGGTTTCCCAAAGCAGAAGAATGAGCTGGTGATATAGGCATATTGATATCAGAGTGTCCACTTTTAGACATCACGACGTTTCCTCAAAAACCGAGATCAACACGTCGACACTCGGTTGAACGACAATATAAAAGCTTACAGAACTGGCTAATATTTATTATAGGGATAAGAGACGCCCCAGTAAATAGGCATATGAGAACTATGTTCCTTATTAAATTTATATCATTTTACGCAGCATCATATGTATGGTGCTATCACAGACGTCCTTAAGGACAATAGATATCAGATTATAAATGAATAAGTAGGAAAGGGTGGTTATAATCACATGGACATAGGTTCCTGTAAATATATATAAATCCGTTGGTTCCTAGGTATGCACAATGACAGAACCCATGTATGTATCAATAGACATTACACTAAGCCGTCAGTACTTGGCATCAACAAAAATACCGCACATAGAAAGTGAATATCACATTTGTAGTAGTATTCTATAGGCGCTGTGATAATTAATCAGTAAAAGATGGAAAATTAGAACGTTGATAATAAGGTAGCGAGTAGTAAAAATGATTAAAGGTATCTTACGAGCCAATTCTAAAGGACATATTCGCTTCTACCATTTCTATTTTTGTTTCAATTTATTGTTATTATTTTCTTATATATATAATAAATTATTCCAAAGAAAAGAATTTATTCCTTCTATGCAGCAGTTACGAAAATATAAAATCAGTCTATTAATTTGTTAGCTGGAAGTATGGTATTTTTGAAGGATAAAATATTATTCGTATTAACAACACCCGTATCAGTTTGGTTGAATTATGAGTCTAGAGAATATCTGTCTCCTAAACATACATTGTGGTAGAACATAAATGCATAATACCTATAAAAAGAATAATGTAAGTAAACAATATATATCAATCCTTTGTAATAATATTCAGTAAACTTTATAATAAATAATAAACAGAAACAATATATAAATTAAGACATATAGTATGTAATAAATAGTATCGGACAACAAAAAATATAGCAATACGAGGACGGTGATGTCTATCCAACAATCACATTGATATACAAAAATGTTATATCAAGTAATGGTTGGGAGTTTGACAAGTAGATAATAGGTAACGAACAGAATGAAAAATTAACGAAATTCCGCAGATAAATTTTGATTGGAACGCTGATAATGAGATAGCAAATAGTAAAAATGATAAAAAACAAATATTTTTCTAGCAATTTCTAAAAGACATGTACGCTTTTGCCCTTTCTCTTTTTATTTCAATTTATTGTTATTATTTTCATATAAATATAATAAATTATTCCAAAGAAAAAGTTTAATTCCTCTATGCAACAATTACAAAAATGCAAAATTATTCTATTACTTTGTTAGCTGGGAGTGTGGTAATTTTGAAGGACAAATTATTCCTTGCATTATCAACGACCACATCAGTTTAATTGGATTATAAGACTAGTGAATATCTGTCTCCGAAACATATATTGTGAAAAAACACTAGTGCATGATTCTTATAAAAAGAACAGTGCGTATAAACAATATATATCAATCCTTTGTAGTAATATTCAGTAAACGCTATAATAAATAATACATAAAAGACTAGTAGACAATATATAGATTAAGATACATAAAACATAATAAATAATATCAGAAAGCAATAAATATAACAATACGAGGACGGTGATGACTATCACATAATCACAGTTATATAAAGGAGTTAAATCGAGTAATAATTGAAGGATTAAAAATAGATAGCCGGTAACGAATAGAGTATAAAATAAATAATAATTCGCAAATAAATTCTATAACCATGTATAATCCTATTCTCCCTCTCTTTTTGTATCAGTTATTGTCTTCTTTTTTTTTTTTTTTTAGTTACTTTAAGGAAGCTAAGTTTAGTTCTCCTTCCCAACAATTTCGGAAGTATAAAGTTAAACTGTTATTTTGATAGCTAGAAATATAGCAACTATGATGAACTTAAATATTATTTGTATTGTCAATATCCATATCAGTTTATTTAAGTTATGTAACAGGGAAATATCTATCTCCAAAAATTGTCTTAGCTTTCCTCGACAGCTTTAGTATTAAAAGCTTGGATATTTTAACTGATAATAATGTAGTTTGAGGGATGAGATTCAGGGCCTGTTGTTTTGTTTTGCATTCAAAATCACTTTGTTATGGAATGGTATCATCTAAGCATGTGATGACCCTGTGATCGCAGTATCCTTTATGTAGTAAACACTTTCAGTAACGGCGAAGTAGATCACTATCGTGAAATATTAGGGTCTCAATTTAACAAATTAACATATGCAATCGTTGAAAAAACGTTTCTTTTTTTTTTTTTTTTTTAATATTGATATAAATTCTTTCTTCGATTAATCAACAATGCTAAAGATTAATATGATTTTCCTCCTTAACCTCAATAATCTCTCTTTTTTTTTTTTTTATATATATATAACTAATTTCTTTTAATTATTTGTTTACTCCTTCAACTTGAGCAATAAATTCTTTGATATAAAGGACGTTATTAAAAAATATATATCTCTAAACGAACTATTAGGGACAAGGCAAAGGCAATCACTCTGTAAGACTGAAATTCCGTGAATTAACATTGGGTGTTTAAACAGCTTTTCATTAATTGGCTTGTGTGAGTCAGCATCAAAAATAGTTGAATTATTTAAATAAGAATATAACCTGAGTGGAAAGGTATAAATTACAAAAAGGACTTGTTGAGTCTGTCACCCTGGGCACCTACCTCTTCGCTCGGAGATAACCCTCTACTGTCTAGACTTTGCTGATAGCCTTAATGGGTATTATATATTACGCCTTCCTGGTATAATAGGTATCCCGAATTCTTGGTACCACATGGTCATACAGGAGTCGTCTGTAAATTCGGGTCGCCTTCAGTCGGGGAGTCCGTTCTTATTGAGCCATCCTAGTATTTTAATGAGCCTCCTATTAGTTATGGTTTCCTAGTGTAATGGGCTTCCCCGATTATAATTTCCTCGTGCTCACGAACAATCTTAGCGATAGTGCGTATTATCTTTCAACAAAATGGCCGAATTCGTGTCTCGTATTAGCCCGCACCACTGGGTGGCGAGACGTAAAATCTTCGCCCACCGTCTCCAGATTTCGAACTGTGGTGTGTATTCTTAAATATTTTTAGAGCCGACTGGATATTCACTTAAATTTATTAATAGTAGGAATCGATAACTCGAATTGCCGGTACAAAGTTATGCGCAGAAAGCGACTTTCTCACGAGAATGAATAGAACACGTCCGTACAGGTCGGCTCCTACGAAACGAGTCCCAAGAGACATATTTCGGCGTACTGAAAGCAGCGGAATGTCTATGATTGGTTGCAGA
>NW_023415999.1:0-21637 GCF_013373865.1 Monomorium pharaonis
CAAATAGCACGTGGACTCGTTTTTGCGGTGTACAATACGCTATATTATACAAACTTGCTACGCTATCATTTGCACGAGCAAAGCGCAGGCATTTTATTTTATTAAAGGCAATTCCTTGTTCCAAACGATTAGCGATTCAGTTCTCGGTTAATTAATTCTTATTACTAATGATTTAGAAGCATATCAAAGCAGTGATTTTGCGATGTATATAGTATAAAAATCGAACCAATAAAGGTTTTCTGAATTACTATTTCAACTATTGTTGTGATATTTGCAATAATCGATCATTATTTGTATATAGATACATAAGATCGAATACATTTTGCTCGCCGACGAACAAAATTCTTCGAATTGAAAGCTATTTTGTATGTTTAATATATATAAAGAATAAATTACTCAACTTAAGCTTAAAAAATATTGAAAATATACTTCATATGTCTATAACTTTTTTACGTTGTTGTAATTAATTAAATTTTTGTCAATAAATGTTGAACCGGTAAAACACTAAGAAAAAAAGAAGAAAAAATATAGAACAAATAAAGTAGATTAACTTGTTTATTTGTTATTTTTATTATATATTATTTATTGCCTGCAAAATTATTTATTCTACATATTTAAGATTAAGAATTTAAAATTGCAAAAATTGTGATTATAAAATCTTATTAACTTCATGAAAATTAAGATCTGTGTCTGGCCTTCCTATACAAGAAAAAACAAATCAGAGATTTTCTTCAGTACTTCTTCATTCCGAATATCCCATCTGTTACGCTTTGGAAATGAGATTCACGTTATAAACGTGCCTAGACTTCTATTTGAATTGTAAATTACAAATGACTAGTGTTTGATTTACATCAGGATATGAATTCGCTCTCTCTCTCTCTCTCTCTCTCTCTCTCTCTCTCTCTCTCTCTCTCTCTCTCTCTCTCTCTCTCTGTCTTTATCGAGAAATCACTTAGCAGCTGCGATAATAATCCTCAACTGATGGAAATGTTACGTACCTACTTCACCTTCGCGTTCGATCACGGCATGAAAGGGAAATGACTGCTTGCCGATCTTAATCTCGCGTTCTCCGTATTCCGGTGGCGGTAGATTGTTCTTCCTGCAGAGGAGTTCCAGAATCTGCGTCGGTCTCTCGCGATCCCTCCAAGCGTTGTAACCGGTGGTACTGTATGCGTTTGCGATTCCACAGTGTGCCCGGTGTCGACTGTAAAATCGATTTTCGATGTCGATTCGCGTCGCACCGATCAGATCGTCGGCCGTCGTGGCGTCGAAGTCCCACACTTGAATCTCTAACATGTAATCTTGTGGGAAGGTCGCCTCGAATTCAAACACACTGTCAGATAATAATAATTTCTCGATGATAATCGCATTAATTAATCTTTCCATATTTACTTGAAATTTAATTTTTTAGTATTGAATCAAATAAAAATAATTATTTTAAGTAAAAGTGACTCAAAATTAAAGAGTTAAATTTTTATTTTATTTATTGTTTTACTAGAGAATTCAAGTTTTTTTACTCTTTATTGCATATTTAAAAAAAAACATATTTGTTAATAAATTAGTTTTCATGTGTAACATCTTATTTCTTAGAATTTCTAGATATATTTATTATTTTATTTTATTTTATTTTATTTTTTTGCTTTCTCGCTAAAGGATCTAACTATTAATTTTTTAAAAATTGCATATATTTATTAGAAACATTACCTAATAAAATATTAATAATTATAATTTTTATTAATATGCGATTTCAAGTGTGTAATTGGATGCAATTGTGTAATTTTTTTATTCAAAATTTATTTATTTATTTAATGGTAAAGATTATACTTTAAAAATATTTAGCATATTTTTATAAAAATATTCTATATATGCATATATTAATTATTTTTCATAAAGATGGTACGGCATTAAAAATTAAATTTTGCTGCTGGAAGATTAAAAATTCTATTTCTCATAAATATTGCTTCTTTAAAAAAGAAAAGTACTAGTTATCAAAATACTTTTAATCCTTGTCACGTTTATATGCTACGTTGTTACATTGGGGCAAGAAAGTCCGAGCGTGCAGTTTGAGTGCTGTAAAAAGCACGATACGCACGGATGCACAGATGGATATCGATAAAATATTTCCCGATAACGCCCGAAGGGCACGGCCATAGCCGCGGTGTACCTTGGAAAGAAGCTACGGCAGCTTTTTTGTTGACCTTACCGCCCAAACGTAGGGTTCAATTGATTGGGTATATAATTCTTCCTGTCGCTGATAGAATTTTTTCCCAGCTTCACGCGGAGATACGGGTCGGACTTGCCGCTGAGAGGATCCTTAGGCTGTAAGTTAATGCCTGCGCGAAAAGCAAATTTACTGTCGGCTCGATGCCGCAGATGGGCTTTCCAGTTTACCGAGGAGTATAAGGTGTACTGGAAAATCCCGCGAATAAAGTGAGAAGGTCTAAAGTCACCCTTTTAAATAAGGAAGAAGGTAGAAAATGCTTACACAGAGAAAATGTCCCGTAAATACCTTCCCATTACGAGCTTCCGTTTTATACAATTACTTTCGGCATTTTGACTTAAACTTTTGTTCAGTAAAAATTTAACCCGGGGCCATCTGAAGCCCCATCACGCTTTTATAATTAAGAATAAATATTTTAACAACGGGGCTTCAAATTCAATTTTTTAGAAAAGTTTGTGACTTAATATAAAACCAGTAAGAACGAATAAAACCCTTATAAAAATTGTAATACTGAAATAATATTTATATTAAGTATTGAAAGCACTGTTATTAGTACTTTTAATACTCAAAACGCGTAATAATTAACTGGTAAATTTAATATTGTCCAGTATTATATTTTCATAAGGAAAACAGCGTTTTTAAAAACGAGTCATGTTTTTCGGTGCACGTGGTATAGCATAGGGAGGCTAACCCTTTACAACGTAGAGTCTAACGAGGAGCTTAACAGGCTCTTGAGGCGGATAATCGTTGCACAGGCCATTAGCCGCGTCTCTCCCGCTTCTCGTTTTGCACGGAAGATTATCAGGATGCGGCCACTGGTATACAGAAATATGTCCCTAAAAGAGAAATCACAACTTATGGCATTTGACATAAATAAACTGAGTGCTTTAGAGGCGTTTAATAAATCTCCGGTGTCGATTTTATTAATTGAACGTTAGCCGTTAATAGTTCGTTCTCAATTAATGTTAATTAATATTAAATAAAATAAAATAAATTCCTCTTTTATTGAAGAATATAAAGGAAACTTTTCTCCACTGCTATTTTCTTACGAAAATCATTCTCTATGTTCCTTTCTAATAATTTGCCAAAGTAAATTTGCGCACATACAGACGCACCTTAAATTTACCAGCATAATTATCTCCGGGGCTTCCGTGCTCGGGACTTTCACCCTTTCTTCCGCGCCACAATTCGAAAGTGCGGAGTCGGTCTTGAAACCCCTCGAATTGCGGCTGCATCTCCAGCTCCGTAGAATAGATCTGATTTCAGTGTCTGAGCACTCAAGTTCGGGCAAGTGCATTAAATAGTACCTTGAACGTCGGCACCGGTTTACGACGAAACGCTGTCGTGATTCCCAATTCTCTATTTCTCTCTTCCTGAGGATTCAACGTGACTCAATAATTTGCATTATCAAATGTTTCGGCTGATTGGCCCTAGTCAATCAGGACTCGTGTACTATGTGATTTCGATCAGTATCGGTTCATTTATCAGCAACGCGATTTACGAGCGATTGGGATTCAAGCTGAATCGAGGAAAATTTCAGAAAACTTCAAGATTTAAAACATTACAAGCAGAGAGAATTGGAAAATCCATAAAGTCCTGTAATTTTAAAGAGGTCATAAAATCCTAATTTAAAATGCTTCTTTTCAATTGCAATTTGTAATGCAATATAAAAACTTTTAGAAAATAAAATATTAGAGAAAGATACAACTAAATTCTAAAGACTAATAAATTACTAAACACTTAAGCAGCTAAGCACCTAACCAATTAAGCTACTAAGCCTTTGAGTCACCAGACACCCAAACAATTAAATTTCTGAACACCCAAACGACTTTAGGCCAGGGATTTCCAAAGTATTGATCGCGGCCCACTAGTAAATCGTTATTTTTTAGCTGGTCACGAAAAGTTTTTTCAGCGATAATAAAAAATAAAATCAAAATTCCAAATAAATTACAAAAGAAATTAATTTTCAAAATTCTTGTACATGAACGTGATTTAACATCGACATTATATTAAAGGTGTCATTAGAAAACAAGCACGTTCTCTTTACATTTTCATACCTCCATGTATAGGTATATATTTGAGAAATTGATTTATAAAATAATAAAAAAAAACCTATAAAAAAATAAAAAGCAGGAAAAGTAAAGGTTGTTTACACGATATACATCAATTTACTCTCATATTGATTTTTTCTGATTTTTTATATTTCCTAAAGCTAGGTAGATCGAGGATGTTTGATGTTTTAAAAAATAGGTCGTGGATCTACATAAGCTTAGGACACCAGATTTAAAGAGATTCTTCGTTTACGTAACATAAGAATTAATCAAATTTTAAGTTTATGATTAACATATACATATATATGGGCATTTTTTTTCTATGTTTTGATATAATTTATATAATTTTTATTAAATAATTTGTAAAATAGAATTAAGTTTTATGAAGGAAGAATTTTAAATTTTAAGTTTTATTTTAATTTAGTGGCAAACACGAAAAATAAGAATTTAAAAAAATTACACTTATAACAAGGAGAATAGAGTTTAAAAATATATAAAAATTCAAAAAATAAAGTTTTATTATTTTTGTGTGAGAAATGTTCATGAATTATAAAATTTATTTTAAATATGATAGTACTAATTACATTTATATGAGATTTAATTTATTACAGGAAATTCTTAGGAAAATGATTATGTTCTAAAAATTTAAGAAAAATATTTTAGAGCTTTAAATTTCAACAACGTCTTTCATACGTGTTAATAAATTTTTTGTGCAAATTGGATAAGAAATAATTTCGGCGACAACAATTCCATTTAAAATGGTTTTACAAACCTGGAGGGAGGCAAAATATTTGCTCCACCAATCGAGAGTTTCGTCACCGCTGTCTTTATAAATTTCCACTTTCTTTCTCTTGGTGATGAACTTGAATTTTAATATCCTCTTCGTGATTACAAGCAGTCTTTTCAACTTGGAGTATATGTCGGTTGCAGCCATCCTCTTATATGGAATGAGACCTTTGCTCTCCTCCTTTGAAGAACTATAATCGATCGGCAAAGGTACTACAATGAAAAAACCCAATAATAAAATAAAAGTAGCATTGAAAATTCAATTATTAAAAAAAAAGCATTAAAAAAAATTATAATAATAAAAGTGATAATAAAAATAATGTGATTATTTAAATATAATTCTTTATATCTTCTTCTTTTGTTTATTTTATAGTATTTCTTTATAGTGCATTTAGAAAATTATGTAAAATAAAATAGAGAATTTACGTTTTTTTTTTTTTTTTAAATATATGGAATACACTTTACACTTGATACACGAGTACCATTTAAATAACAAAAATAATGAGTGCGCACTAACATATTATCGCCGTCTGCCGTTTCGCCAGCTGAAATTTCTGCATGAATTTCGACTCATATATCTGCATATCATAATTCTCTTCGGTTATTAATTGCTCCAGAAACACGTGAATGTTAGGGATAATACAGATCCCGGCGTACTTGAAGCAGCCAAATCCGCGCGAATCGTAAGCCTTTATGGTGATGCTCGGATAGTAAATGTCGAGCTCCGGCATTTCCTTGATGATTAATACGTTTTAGAGCGGGTCCGTTTTCTCGCCATTAATACACGTACATCACGTACATCACGTAGATTTATTTTAATCGTATTTTGATTTCTGACCATCAAAACGATTAGACGTTAAAAATCATTACAGAAAAACTTGATAATCAAAACTGGACCAATCAAACCTTTATTTTTTTAAATATAATTTCCAGATTGTTTAAGAAGCGTGAAAAAAAGTTTCTTCTTCTATTAAATCGCGTACGTGATGATATTCAATTTAGAGCAGTTTTATTTTTTCTCCATTAATAAAGTAAGTTTATTTTAATTTTTGTATCCTTTGATCTGTGACCTCGCGCAAGCAGTATGTTATGCGCAAGTTTGCTAATTAGCCATTCTCGAGATAATTTTGAAATTACCAGCTCAATCATAATGTGCGGTTGCTCAAAGTTGCTGAATTTCCTAGCGTTCTCCATCACCTCCGACTTGATGTGCACTCCAGCGCACTCCACTATAATTCTCGGCTTGCGTACCGGTGTATATTTTATCTTCCTCATGTCTCGTACACCCCAAAAGATCACCTCCAGCCTGTAGCTCGTCATTTTCGGTCTGATATCCGGTGGGATGCTGTAAATCTTGTCCTCCACCGATGTCGGTACGTCCCGAAATCTCTTTGGTCTCTGTCTGCGATTATATATATATACTTTTTTCAATTTTAAAGATATCCATCGTAAAATTGGATGCATTATTTAATAAAACATGTTTATAAGATGTCTCAAAATTTACAAATTAAAATATTAAAATAAAAAACAATATCAGAATAAAACAAGAGTCTATAGGTGTCAGCGTGAAAGGAGATGCGCAAAATATTTTCACATAGTTTCGTAATTAGTAAATGCCGACCGAAAGTATATCACCTTTTGGTTTCTTAAGCACTTTATTTAATCAAAATGGATTCAACATTTTATGAGAAACACCTAGTAATGAATACATTTTATATATATAATGCGTTACGAGATTTGAAAAAAATGTTTATTATAAAATGTTAAATCCATTTATATAATTTACTGAAAATTTAAGCTTAAAAAACCTAAAAATAATATCTTTTGACCGGTATCGTATTACGATTGCATTATAAACAATTTAAAAAGTGCAGACACTAACAAGTATAAATTCCTTAAAATACTTGGGTGATGTTTATACGTTACGAATCATAGCAGCATAAGTCTGGTCTAAAAACTCAAGAAAAAACAAGGTTGATAGTTTTTTGGCTCACCTTGTATACATTTGTATCAGATTTTATGATTTCATGGTTTTATATCTTTTCGATATTGAAAAGCGAGAAAATAGACCGATAAGTACAACTTATTGTATGAAAAAAGATTGAAAAATGTCACTTGAGACACCGTGGGGATATTTGTCATGAGAAGAAAAATCGATAACTCACTTCTATCAGCTCAAAAGCTGCGAGGACTGAACCAGTGCAATCTTTTTTGCGACTGGAATTTGTACCACTCTAATTTCGGTGGAAAATCAGGCGGCGAGTAAGTTTTCCGTGGCGAGTTCACTAATGGCACCGCGATACATCTGCCACAGAATTCTCTCGTGCCCTGTATTATTTTTTAAAAGATTTGTAATGTTTAAATTTATTAATTAAAGTAATTTGAAATCTTTATTTTTTTATTTCTACTTGAAAATACCAAGAAAGATAAATTATGTATATAAACAAACAGTATCTTCGACATTTTTATTTTTATTTGTATCTCCTTTTAAAAAGTACTAGTTTACTTTTGTATTTCTTCTTTTCACTTTTTCAAGAAAACGTTGCCAAGAAATTGAACATGTTATTACTTTGCTTACATATAAATCCTTCTGGAAAGCCTGCAAAATGACTTCAGGTGGTAGAAAACTTAATAATACTCCTTAGTACCGTGTAAAATAATGGGAGGAAAAATTAACGTCTGGTCCCAAAACGGATCTAAACTTTTGTTTATCACCTGAAAAATTACAAAAGTACAAAAATATATAAAATCAGATTTCCATAAATAATAAATTAGTTACAAACATAATTTTCTTAAAACGTATTCTAACTATACATATAATCTTTTTAAATTAAATATTATGATACAAAACTGTGTAATACTTTAATATCTTAAAGATTACCTAAAAATAAAAAATTTTAATAAAATATACTGTAATATAAGAAAATTACAACACAAACATATTTAAATAATTAATTTGATATAGTTGATTTATCTTAGTTTAGTTACTTTGATTGTGTAATATTTATTTTGTATTATTGGATAATAATTGTAAAAAAATATATAAAGTTTAAAAAGTTCAATAAAATAAGAAAATTATCGATTACAATTAATAAAGTAGTAGAGGATTTTTACAAGTTAATCTATTTCTAGAATTTTAATTTAAAAGTAATATTAAAAATTTATTAGTTTGTATACCAAATTTGGTTAGATTATGTATGCCGTGTCGGTACAAATCTTTAAATGTGTTGCATCTGTTATTAAGTGCGGAATTTAGGTAATCGGATCAGGGCCAAACGTTAAAATCCCACACATGCCTCATTCAACCGTGACTTTCACCAACTATAATTTCTATCCATAATTATTAGAAAGATAAATACCGAATCAATGTTTTCAAACAGTTTTATCACATCTTAAATTGATCATTAATCCAACCTTATTAATCGCATTGCATAATATCGAGGTGACGATAATAAATAATGCTGCTGACGTCATTTAAAACTTGTTGGTCATGAATGGTATTATCTTATTAATATAGAACGAATCGGCTTTAAGTCCAGCGGGATTACGGTCCTTTTATATAGTAAATACAGATGCAACTAACATATATTTTAATATTTGTCAACCGCACAAGCAGAACGAAATGTTTGCGCGTGCAACAGTTAATCACGGGTCATATTACATCGGTCGTTACACTCGTGCGTTTCAAAGTGAAATGTCCTAGGAATACACGCCGCAGAAATTTCACGGTATGGTGATTGTGTATGCATACGGCACGGTGATCATCACGATGAAATGGAACGCCGCGGCGGTGCCCGACCTGTATCTCGCTCAAAATTTCATTTTAAAGATTCAAAAACTGGGAAAGTGAAATTTGCACATTCCGTTAAAGCGTTAAACGTAACTCACCTGCGTGGAGGCCATGTATCCCCGAAATACGACGCGTACAAACGAGTCTAGCAGACCGGAAACGTCCATTCCCGGATCAAAGCGACCTTGGAATATGTGGGCTCGTAACTGGAACGTCTGGAACGATTATGTCGCATTGTCACGACAGGGTAAGGTGCATGAGCGTACCGAGAATTCGAAAATTCAAATCTGCCCTTTCCCCAAATTTGTTATTTTTTAATTTTTTGTCATAAAACGTTATAACTTTACTTTTAATTCTAAATAAATTTTTTGTTGGCACAAGAAATACTGAAAGTATGTTAAATCGCTTAGGAAAAAGTTGCTGTACAATCACTTAATTTTGTAAATTTTATTACATAATCCTTACTCTATTAATCATTCTGCCATTTTCAAATTTAACACTTTAGTTTATTATTTTTTAATAATATAGTATAGGTAGTAATGTGTTTCCTATAAAAAGTCTTTCTAATATATTCTGTTTAAAATTTTAAAAAATTTCCAAGAAAAATGATCATAAATATTTTGTATACAATAATAATAATAGTAATCTTAAATAGTTTTGTTTCATTTAATACATTTTTAATAACTTCATTTTTATACTTTCTTCAAGAATTTAAAAGGTTATGATTAGGGGGAGATTTAATAAAAAAGTTTTCGCTATCAACAACTTATTTTATAAGGGAAAATCGATCCCTTCCGTTTGTTGAATAATTCAAAATCGAAAAGTCATCGGGATCTTTAACACCTCTTATACACGATAGAGGGTAGATAAAATAGAATGTTTAGTTTCCAAGGAAAAACGGAATATAACTTTAAGAAGTTTGTATCAATATTCTGGTGATTTTCTACTAACATTATATTAAATAATATTACAAAAAAATATTTAAGGGAATATCAGTTGTGTAATTCGTACCATGTCATGTTGGAGTTATACTTATTGCATTACATTTTAAATAAAGTAAATCACGACGTTGATCTCATTGCTAATAATTTTCTTTTATATTGTTACATTACCTCATTCAGATTGCAAACTTTTAAATTACACTAAATTTTAAGTGTTAAGAAAAATAAAAATATTCGCCAAAAAGAAAACAGCTTGAAATTGTGTCACCTTACTCTATGTCAAGCGCGCTACGATTTATAATTCAACATCTATCGAGTGTCAGTGTTAGTATCTGATTTCTTTCGAAGGTAAGTGTCACGCTTGAGCTGTATCTTTTAAGCGTCCTAAAGGCTCTCCCGCGAGCTTTTCACCTGTCTCTTACCGAGGACTGATTGTACTCGATGTATTTCGGGAAGGTGTCGACGTTTCTACCGTGATCGATCTCGTATCCCGGCGGAATCGCGCTCCAACACGCCGCGGCGTACTTCGCGTTGCCAAGCCACAAAAATGCCTCGATTTTGCAGGCGCTGTATTCGACAGGTTCCCTTTCGTCGTCCGGATTCCTCGGGAATAGATTGACTAGCCGGCCGCATTTCCCGCCCATTTCGATCGCTTCCTCAGAGTAGATGATCTGCTCGGCTGACAGTCGTGAATAAGCGACTCGCTTCGAGCCGGCGATCATCCAGATGAAGACATCCGGCAAACTATGCTGAGCTGAGGCTAATTAAATAATATATCGAGCGATCAATCACATAGGATCGGAATCGTAAGTAGAAAAAGAAAACAATTTTGCTGAAATATAGATCTGAAAATAATTACGTTGAATCATTAGGAAAGTTATATTAAATGCTTATATTGATCGCTGTCAAAATTTTTTGCGGCAATATTATCAAGGTTGAACATCTTACATAATTATTTTGATGGCCCAACATAAAATTACTTTCTGATCTGTATTTAACAATATTTAAGAAAATCTTCAACATGTTAATCGCCAGCGTAGTCAATAGTGAACAAATTATCCAATATAAATTTAATATAAAAATTTGAATAATGTATAAATAAGTAAACAACATTAAATAACAACATTAATAAAGAATTCACAACTTGTAATATCCACAAATATAAAATCTTACATTTAATTATATTACACAATATCTAATGGCGAATTCGGTTGGATGCACCGGTGCGCACTAGTGCACCCTCGTTTAGTTTTTCCCATTCTGAATACAAGCCAACAGAATACGAAACGCTAAACGAGGACGCACTAGTGCGCACTGGTGCACCTAACCGAATTCACCATTAGTATACATTTGATAATAAAAACTCTGATGAGGCGTGCAAGAATTTTTGAACGGGCAACATGTTAATTCTTCTTACATCCCGAAATTTTGCGACAGAAGTATTACGTCATTTTTCTTTTAACTTTGCCTCTTCTTGGTCGACACACATTGTTAACTTACATCATCACACAGATTTCTCAAGTTTCTTAAATATTGATATGCATGGATCATCGCGATCCTCATGTAATTATTGTTGGGAAGTTCGCCATTGATCTTGATCCTCTTGAGAATGTCTTCGACACTTGTGCGACACAAACTTGCGCGATGACGATCAAGTTTGGTTGTTCCTCCTTTGTCTTCACACCTGTCGGTGTCTAACACGTGCAAGTAACGCGTGCAGTAAACTTTCAATGCGCGAATCGTCTCGTTATAAGCCTCGAAGGCTATCGGCTTCTCCGTAGTTATAAGAACTTCTAGTTTTTCTAATCTTGTTTCCTGAAAGTAGATTGAAATTATTTCTAATGTTTTTAATTAGCATGCAAGGTCTTTAACAATTAAAAATTACGTTTAAGACGCTTCAAGTCTTATTTAAAATTTGTATTAGTTTAAGTTATTTAATAATAATTAATAACTTTATATTAGTTTTGGCGCTAAAAATATTTAAAAATAAAAAAGGCAAAAAATTATGAACTTTTCAATAAACAAAGTTTATTTTAAAAATATTTATATATTCAAAGTAAGATTTCTTAGAACATTTAATTGCTTATAATCTTATTTTAATAAAATTAATATAACATAATTTTAGTATATACATTATATTATATATATAGTTTCACAGCAAACTTCAAAGGTTTACCAATTAAAAATTTACACGTTTACGATAACAAATTTTAATACTGTGACATATGATTACAACATACCAAAAATTCGGAGATATGCTGAAGAATGTTGCTATTGTTTATCCGCCATTCCAAATTTGGCCACCAAGATCTGACGTATAAACAAGGCTTCCTGGATCCTAAAGGCACGTAATTATACATGCCATTCACTGTGCCGGTCGTTCGCGGAGCTGATTGACTTTCGAATATCAATCGCTTCACCGGCAACTCGTTTTCTGCCGAAGACGAGAATAAACAGGTAAAAGAATGTCTTCATGGCAAGTTTCAATGTTAAATGTGACCTTCTGATTCTTATATCTCGCGTTGAAAGTAGATACTTTACATACGACAAGTACAGAGTGGTCGTAACCAACAGCGACAAATTCGTAAAGATGCCGTAGCAAGTTGAGGAAAAGTAGCAAGTCGCGCAACATAAATTTCGTACCCTAAACAATCGTCTCTCCCCAGCAAACCCAAAAATTTGTCTCTCCCGTCGAGAACCCTGTAGGAATCGCGATGTATCAATCACGACTGTATTTAGGGGTTGCGAAAGGTAAGAGAAAAATACTAGGTATTTGAAACAAAGTGTCTCCAAATTGTCTCTAAATTCCCGTTTCTGTTTCGATATTTACAGTCACGTTTAACACTAAACTTTTCTTTTCTCTTTCGGATAGACGCGATAATATGATGAGCGAGAATAAAGGTTTATGGCACACCTGACTGGCTGGCTGTCATCATTATTTTCGACGCATTGACTGTACGGAAATTGCTGATTTCCCGCATTTCCCAGACTCAATTCAAAGCTAATTAATTTCGATCCAAATCGAGAACGGTCGATCAAACACACGTCATACAATACACCAACCAAGAGATATTCCTCGGTCGACCACAGGCTTTTCTAAATTTTTTAAAATATAAGTTTTCCTTAAGTCTCATCAAAAATTATTTCACGCAAAAATATAATTACACTTTTTTACTTAATTTTAGTGTTTACAATTCTTTATATTCTGCATAATTGTCTAAATTTGATTTAATCAAAGCTTTTAAATAATTAATAGGAAAAAATTATTTGAATAAATTAGATTTTAAAAATATTTTAAGCATTCTCTTGTTATACTTAAAAGTTTTAATTTGACGTAATTACCTACAGTTATAAAATACATTAAATTTGTTTAATAAAATTAATAAATTAATAAAGAACAATTAAAAAATACATTAATTTGTTTAATAAATTAATAAATTAAAAAGAATTTTTTAGTGGAATTATAAAAATTATTGTCACGGAAATTGGATTTTTCTATAAGAGAGAGTTGGATTTTAAAATATAAGTATAAAGTAAAGAATCGCAAAACCGAAGCATAACAACAAATCTAATCACTTCAATAATGGGAAATGCTGGAACGGTCTCAACCCCGATTCCGGGGGATGCTTCTGGGTCATCCATTTCAGTTTTCAGTGACAGAAGCACCCTTCCGCGATACAAAGGCATTGCCGTCAAGCATTTGCCCGAGCAGCCGTTCTTTTCCACCGAGCCGGATCCGTAAAAGTGGATGAAAGACGGCCCGTAAGTCGGCAGGAATCCTGTTGGCAGGACAAATGCTATCTTTCGCAATTTCTCATGTCGCGCTCTTACTTTATTACTTTCGAACATTTACTCGAACTTTGTACACATTTGTGATACGAATACGCGGATTAAATCAGGTTAAAAAAGATTGATGTAGAAAGTGGCAAAACTATATTTTATAAAAACAAATGTTTGATAAAACTACATACAACTTTGATTTTAATGACTTTAAGATATTGTTAAGGACGTGATTCTAATTAAATTGAAAAAAATTTTAGCTCGTTGTTTATTTAAAAATTATCAACAAATGAACATTCTACATCACGTGTACATATTTAAATAAATGTTCGTCCGATCTTGTGCATTTGCTTCTTAAACAAAATTTAATCTGTACACAAACCTAATTTTAGTTTTAAATAATAGGTTTGAATTTTTTAGAAGGAAAATGCAGGAGAAGGAATTCGTCCACTTTTCCGCCAAAGCATTTACTTAACCCTAATTGATATTTAATTTGAAATTATCTTGACTGATATTTGTAGGACAAGTGCATCCAACAAACCATTAAGTTAAAATGTATATTTGATTAAAGTCAACGTGATTAAATGAATACTTTTAACTCTTTATCAACATTTTCAACATTTTATTTTATATTACGAAGAATTATCTCCGTGCGAGATAATTTATCACAATATAAAAGTTTCTTTGAAAATGTGAGTTTATCGAATAATTAATTTTTCGAATTTGAAGCAAATATTTGCGATAGGAAGGAACAGTCATGTGAAAAGGTATTTGTTCCAAAGTTTCTCCAGAAGCAATCGCGTATCTCCTTGGCTCGTTCTTTATTCTTGGCAACGAATTTTAGTAATCTTACCGTACTCTCCGGAATTCGAGATCTTCGTTGTGTCCAGGATATGAACTGCTACGATGCAAGTCCGGCAACTGTCGATACGATGTTTTATAGTGATTCTCACGCGGTGGCAGAGAACGGGAAACATTTCCTTGAAAGTGATAGCCTCGTTGAATTTCGGAGAATAGGTCTGCCATGCCTCACTCGTCGACCCCTGGAAGCATTACAGTCTATAATCGTTTTGTTCAACAGCGCAAAAAAAAAAAACCGTGTGTCCGTTCTGAATAAATATTTCTAATCGACAGTAGAGGCGGTTAATATGCATTAACCCTCACCCGGTATCCTTTAGCGGAATTTCATAACCGATACACTGGGGTCTGTTGAAACCCCACGAACAGAAATGCTTGCCGCAAAGAAGACATTGACATTACTGACTTAAAAAAAATTACAGATTACACCTTTCAAACATCTTACTTTGAGATGAAATAGTTGTTTGAATTAAAATTTGATTTTCAGTTAGATCTTCATAAATTTTCGATAGTTAATTGAAAATTGGGAATTTAGTTGGGATCAGATCGACCCCACAGTACCGGGCAAAGGTTAAATATAATTCAAATATTATATATACTCATTCTCGCTGAGGACATTAAAAAATTTGATCTCCAAGCGGAAGCCGAGATATTAATTCTTTCAGTACCTTCATTCCGGCGAACGATATTTGCACGTAGGGATTAACGTTCTCGAAATCGGTTTTCCTGCACAAGCTGCTCATGTCGGGCAGACCGTCGGCACGATAGACGACGAAGACGTATCGAGCGCGCTGCCGGAAGGGCAGTCTCTCACCGCCGATGGGAAGCAGTAGATTCCTACGTTCATTTAAACAGGTCCCCACAGGATTCGAGCACAAACGACGGAAATTCTGACAAGCCACTCGATATAAATTACGGATATGTCGATAATGGAAATTTATCTCGTTCGCGATTACCCTTCGATGTCGTCCTCATCCATTGCTTCCGGATGCGCCTTCACCTTCTCGTCCTTGACGTTCACCGTGATGTTGCATTTCACGTAACCCTTCGGGCCCGCCGTGAGATCCTTCGGGTCCGTCAGCACGGCCCACTTACGGTAGTACTGGCGATCTACGTGCGGGTGCAATAACGTATATGTACGTACACATCTTAAAAATCGAGCTTCTTAAAAATCGAACGTGTTTCTCTTTAATTTCCGTAGCGATATTTCCCCGATACCTAAGATATCTCTTCATTTTCATTTGTAAACGGAAGTGTGTTTACACAGGATGTTTCCTATAACTCGATCATTAAAATATCTCTGTTGTTTTTATAATAAGAAATACTGAAGAAATATCCAAGGCAAGAGTTGTTCGCGTTTTGCGAAGAGGCAAATATTATGATAGGCAGCGTTTTCTTTTGCGCTTATTATTTTGCAAGATTTTGGGATCATCAACATTCTCTTTTTCTTTTAAATTAAATAGCAAATTTTTATTAACGTAGTAATACAATTTACAAATTCAATTACATAGAATATGTTGACCTTAAGATGTTGATCACAAGTTAATAGAAATATGCTATTTTATTTTGAAAACATATTGACGATTTTTAAGTTCAAATCGAGTTTCGAAAACACCGTGTATACTTTGTGAAAATTATTATACTGTTTGTTACTTAGGAAAAATTTGTCTCTTCCTTCCTTCTAATTTATGTATCAGTAGCAAAGCTGTAAAGTACGTCCGCATTTTCTTTATCTCCTCCTTTATTTTTCTTTTTTAGTAACCTGGTTGTTCCCATACTGTGGCAACTTCGAAGGAAATACTTCCGTGAAACTTTAATCGCCGCAGAAAGTGGCGCAGGTACACCGCTATCGTGATTCCTGTGTTCAGCAGATCGTCCAAACTGCATGTCAAGTTGAATACGAAGTACTGTGTATATTAAAGGGCAGAAGGTAAATGTGCAAATCCACGCGAATAAAATATCTTCGTTAAACGCGCCGGTATTTCGACAGTTAAATGTCAGTGCATTTTAGGAAAGTACATAAAACCTTTAATTTTGACGTTAAAGTTCTCGAATTTGAAGGATTTTATTACTGTGAATATGAGAGAATCCGTAGAGCTTCTAGGGAACTTTAATGTTCCATGATTTTACTTCAATCATAAATTTTAAATCGACCATAAAATAAATAAAAGGTTCATAGTTTTATAAAAGACGATAAAGCCACAAAACTTTAAAAATATTTCAAATTTAAAAACTGTATAAATTGCACATTTAATATCGATAATATGAGACAATATTTAGATTTTTGGAGTCATGTAAATGACATCATTTACAAGACTCCACAAATCTAAATTCCAAAGAATCTAAAAAGTTTCCTAAAGGAAATTAGTCTTTAAACTTTCAGTTTTTAATTTTAAGTTTTAAGTCTTGTGAGTTAAGAATTTAAATATTTTATTACTTAAAAACATAGAAAATTCGCTAAATTCGCTTTCAGAAAAAAAATTTTCTCTAAACTTTAAGATTTAAGTTTTCAATTTTCAGAATTAAATTGACAAGAATTTCAATATCTTATCATTCAAAGACAAACGTAATCTATCAATGTTTTCTAACTATTACAATTTTGAGTCGAGCGTTTGATGTGAATCGGTTTCGATGGACTAGATAGAACTTTACCTCATTGTAAATGGGATTATCAGTCCTCTCTCGTACTACTGTCCTTTTCTTGCGATTTCCAACTTTGACAACGACCAGTGGATTCGCATTTTGCGGCAAGTGCTTTGCTTCGAGTATAGTTATGCAAACTTGATAAATAGAGAACTTTGGCTTGAATTTCTTGAAAGGCATCGCGAGCCGTAAAATCGATCGCCGATATTGGCCGCATGCCAGGTGCGATTTACATTTGTTTAACTCTTGTTTGTTTGTTTCTGGACACTCAAAGCGTGACGTCTTTGAATTTATGTAAGGCGGCTACAAGGTGACGAACAAGATATGAGAGTACTTTCGATGCGTTCAATAAAGTTTTATGTGTACACTCGTATGTATATACTCGTATAAAGAAAATATTTACAACAAAACATTACAAAAATCTTTACATTGTACAAAGCGTTTTCTTTGTATATTTAATACTTTGTTCTATATACATATTTATGTCAATAAGAACCTGTAAATAAGTTGCATTAAAACAAAGTATTAAACATATATACATTTATGTATAAAAAATCATATTGCATATTTTGCAAATCTATAAGAAAAATAATAGATTTTTTGTCAATTAAAATATCATTATTTTGACTTCTTTTCGATTTATCATTACATTCTTTGCAATAAATTTCACAGATTTATTTTTTTCTTTTCTATTTACTTACACAAAATAGTTTATTAACAGATTCAAACTTGTGTCTATGTATCATCAGATGATATTCATGCAACCATGCTGACTGAAGGTATATTCTCGATTGTAATCATTGAATCGACAGCACAATTTTCATTTTTTCGTCCTTACCAACTGTTGGTTTCCTTCAATTCAACTTGAGGTTCCATCATTTGTCACTTCCATCATAAAACAATAATATAAAAAAGAATAACATTCATAACTTGGAAAATCTGATTATGATTTTATTTTAAAATATTATAAATCACTAATTTAATTATATATAAATTTTAACATAAATTATAATTATAATTTTTTAATAATTATTATCTTTTTCAAAAATTTGTTATTATGAAAGGTTTAGATTCAAATTTAAAATTACAAAAATAAAATTTAAGATTAATAATTTTAATGTACAATACTAAACAATTCTATTATTTGAAACTTGCGCCGTAGAGTAGATTGTCCTATAGCACATATGTGACTGGGTTGCAGTCCTTGAATTCTGGTGAAATCGTTGATTGTCGCAATTACAGTTACTATTTATCATTATTTTACATTTACAAAATTTTGTTTTATTTCCGTTTTTAATTGTCACGCGACAAATAATTTAAAAACGCACCAAATTTAATTATTACGTTTGTTCTCTATCAAAAATAATAAAGTTATTTTTAGAAAATCTGAATTTCTAATAATATGTGACCCCTTATCTTGTTAATGTATTTCTTCGAATTAGAATTCGACTTTTTAACATATAATCTATCTCGTAATAATTTTTCTGTAAACAAAAACTGCGCATATTCGAATTATAGAGTCTACACCCCGACTTCACATTTCCGTCGAAGGCCACGCTGTCAGACACAAGTGCGTGCTTCACACGTCAATTTTGTGTCAGTGCGTGTAAATACAGGCCTCACCTGACAAAGTACTTTTTCTGTCCTGACAGCAATCAAAATGCAGTCGTAATATAAAATATTAACGCATAATTAAACTAGAATTACAATCCTGAATGTAAAAGTATTTTTTATTAAAAAATACTAACGCTTAATTCTCTTATGTTTCTTTATCATAAATACTTATTAATTTTTTTCACAAAAAAGTTTTTTAACTATTTTTTAATATAAACAAATTTACTTCATTTTAATATAAATAAATTTTATTAAAACATAAGATTTTCTATCATATATGGTATTCTATTACTTTAACAGAAAAGCTTTTCATTTTAAATATGTAGAAATTTTAATTTCAAATTTAAATTTTGTATAAAATTGGCGACGTACACATTTAAAAATTTTGTACCTATAGAATTTTTAAAGTTTTAGAAACAAGAATTTCATTTTCCTTTTAAATTCTTTACTTGGAATTTAAAAAATATATAGTCTAAAAGAAATTATAGATTATATTATATTAATATATATATATTAAGTCTATTAGAGTTTTACAAAATAAAATAAATTAAGTGGACTTTATTCACTCTACGTTAGACATTGAAAGTACTTTTATAAAGATATAAAACAATTTTTTTATCCATTTGTCCATTCGACAAAAGGATTCTTGTTTGCGGCTGAACTCACGGGAAACGCACGTACATGTGATTTACAACTTGTAACTGCACGTGGCGAAATGTATGAAACGTGCCCGTAATAGTTTCCGAATATACACCCTCCATTACACGCCCCACAATGGTTTATTCGAATCGTCGTTTCTCCCTTACAAATCACCAACTATGCGAAACGTATTGACGACGTTCGTCATCGATATCGACGCGTTTCTCTCTATTATTATGGAAATCTAGTGTGAAAAAAAGAGTTGAATAAAATGCGGACGAGGTCGAGGATGCGGATCGTCGTTAATGAGAATGGACTACTCGCTCACGTTCGACGCATATAATTTTCTCATGCAAGCGCGTTGTCGCAAAATTAATTATCCCGTCTTTACGGAGAAATCGCAAAAGTTGATATTAAATTTTATGTTGAAGACAACAATTAAGTACTTAATTACCTTCTTAATTTATTTGATATAATAGAATATTGAATAGAATCATGGAAAATATGTGTTACGTCCGGCAGACTCCACGATTTCCCTTCGTCAGAGGAACAAATAATTTTACAAAAGAAATTCCGTTTCAACGGTCTCCGATAATTTTTATGTGTCTAGGATTAGTCTGTTAGAAACGTAATAACAAACATAGATGGACGAAACGACCAAGTAGATAATTCCGACTCCTTTGAATATTGAGTCAACAAATAATAAATTCTGAAGATAGAAATTCAAAAAACAACCATGGGATCTAAGCAAAGTTTCACGTTTGCTCACAAAAATGAGCAATAAAGTATCTAAACATAAGCAAAAAATAAATAACCGTTTCCTCCATCTGCAACCCATACCGTAGCGCGTCTAGCACAATAGAAAAAATTATTTATCTCTTAAACCCAAAGGGAAGATAACCTACGCGATAGGTCGGATCCCTTCGATAAAATTGAAAGAATGTGGGAGGAAACAGAGAAACTTTCGACAGATTACTTAACGTATGATTGGGCAAAAAGGAAAAACTATTTCTCCAATAAGAAAACTTAGAATTCACCCACCACACAATCCTGAAAAAGAATCCTACCAATTAGAATATTTGAACCACCTATCTCTGGATCCTCCCCTTGTAAGACTCTATATATATATAATACCAAATCTTGAAGGGAGTCAGTTGTTTTTTTTATACCAGTTAGTAATAGTAGGCAATAGTAGTCAGTAATGAAAGTACCAGTAATAAGAGTTTAGCAGTCAGTAATAGATAGTCAGTAATAGTAATGGAGAGTAAAGTTTTAGAGTTACAGTTTTAGAGTTAGTTAGCTAGTTAGTAATCATGTAGAATCAGTGCGCAAGTAGACTTTAGTGCCGTTCCATCCGGACAAGAAATCTATTCGATTCCGACAAATTTGCTCGAGAACCAACAATGAGTAAGTCCCACAATCATAATTTCTTTGGTTTTTACGTTACTCATGGTAACATCTCCCTTCCATTTTAATTCTTTAAGACACCTTCCTATTATTTATAAATAATTCTCTCTTAGAGTTTTTCGTCCCCCTTCTTTATTCGTTTGCGGATGCGAGCCCGGCAGCTCGAGAGTCCGACCGGTCGTTCCGGTGCGCGGATTCAGAGACGGTCATTCGAGAGTCCGACCGGCCGTTCCGGTGCGCGGATTCAGAGGCTGTTGCTCGAGAATCCGACCGGACGTTCCGGTGCGCGGATTCAGAGGCTGTTGCTCGAGAGTCCGACCGGGCGTTCCGGTATGCGAATTCCGCCTTAGTGTTCGAGAGTCCAAACAACAATTCACGGTTTTAATTTTCAAGAGTCTGCACTTTCCTAAACCTTCTCTCTCCGAATTACTTAAGATATAATGTAACTCACAAACAAAAAGCTGCCCATTAGTTTTACACTTCCGAAATTTATATTAATAACCTTTGTGTTTTTTTTTATTTTATTAATAACCCTTTGTTAAACTTTTAAAACTTTTGTAAACTCAATCGAAAATCTATTTTTTATAACCCTTTGCGTATTTTTAAACATTGTAAACTCTTGCGAATTTATTTAGAACCTTCTTATAATTTAATCTTTATAAATTCATAGCCAACAAATTATGTTAAATCACGACTTCAGCGCTTATTTGTATTTCTTTATATTTTCATTTTTATTTGTTATTAGAATAAATACTTTTGTTAATTTTTATGTGAAACTTTATCATTTATTTTAATTAACAACGATTCTCGTCTATCCCGAACAAAGACTGCACCTGGTTCCGATCCCGAGTTAAAGCGATTCAATTCGTTGACTCGAAACTTGGACCGACGAACGTTACGACTCGAA
>NW_023416000.1:0-25000 GCF_013373865.1 Monomorium pharaonis
AACGACGCTTACATCGATACGATATGCATTAATAACTGTATTTATGATTTGTTCGATAACAAATGCGTGTGCGCGAACGCACCGTTAAATTTAAGCGCACCTGGCCTTTGCGATGAATTTTATAACCGCGCGCGCGACGGATCGATCCGCGATCTCGCTCACGCATTACGCGATTCTAGTTTCTCTTCTTTTTCGCGGAGACGCGACTCATTTCTATACACGTCGACTCTATTTTCGGCAAATTACGACATCACACGAGTGTCATATACAGTGTGTCCCGAACGAATAGGCTCTAGAGGAGAGTAAGCAAAAAAAAAAAAAAGAAAAAGGGACGCTCGCGTCGCGTCGTCTCCCTCGTGGCGACTGTCGTTCCGCGTTAATTTGACACGTGGAATTACGTTGTTTTCTCGATGTCTCGTTTCAAGGGTATAAAGCCCAATTCTACGAAAATTCTTCCAAGACACGTCCTGCAGAAGGGAATATGTCGCACACGCTCGGCTCGGTGAGAAGCTCACTCGTCCGCGTATAATGTAATATTTACAACGACCCGCCTATATCGATCGCACTTGCATTTATTCAGACATTTAGTATCCGCGTCTACTCGATGACGTAACGTCGTCGACAAAGAGTATCGACGAGCGGGTGTTACATCCCCGCGGAAGGAGAGACACAGGAGGGAGAGCGAACTAACGTGCACGCCAACGGCGTCGTTGTTAAAGGCACACGGCAGTGTACACCCGGTTTGGTCTAATATATCTCCATATTTGGAACGCGCCATCGCACGTTCACGATTGGCTCTTATTCTGGATTTCTAAATCAGATATATCAGCAAGGAGCGAATTGCAATAATACTCGGTGTCCCAGAAATGGAATCGGTGGGGGATCGATGGGGGGTTAAACACGATGTGTATATAACCACCGGCAGAATAATATATATAGTTATAATGGAACTATATTCCTAGATACGTGGCACGTCTATAATATCGCGTCTCTGAATGCATGAAAGATGAAGAGTAAGAGAGGAATCGAAATATCCGACAAAGGGCACGGGGATAAGCCGTCGTGCGCGACACCCTATGTACGTCCGACCAACCAACCAACCAACCAACCAACCATCCAACCATCCAACCATCCAACCATCCAACCATCCAACCAACCAACGAACCAATCAACCGACCGACAGACAGACAGACAGACAGACAGACAGACAGACGGATCGGCGACGTTGCCGGGTCACTCGCATTCGCAGCAAGGTCCGTGCGCGAAGTACTGGGTAACGCAATGCATTTTGCATCCGTCACGATCGCATCGTGTCGCGTCCGTCGCCGTTGGGAGAAACAGAGACGGCCGCGCTCGTTTCGCTATCCGTTGCATCCGAAGTGCGACGCGGCCGCACGAAAAGGTGTGGCCAATCGCGGCGCGCTGTGCGATCGGCCGCCCGCGTGCTATCGGAAGCATAGCGCGGCCTGGGGTCGTGCGCGACGACGTCACGTGGCGCTCTCACTTAGAGCACGGCAGTCAAGTGCGCGAGCCCGACGCGCTCTCGCGCGCCTGCCGAGCCGTGAGAGTGAGAAGGGGAGGGCGAGGGAGGGAGGGAGGGAGGGAGCATGCCTCGCGCTTAAGGGTGCTCTCACATGGTCGACGCGGCGTCACGGCCAATATTCTCTTTCCTTTCTGTCTTTCTTTCTCGCACTCGGTCGGCTATTACTGACTGCGTTGTTACACCGCCACATCCGTTTCTCTCTCTCTCTCTCTCTCTCTCTCTCTCTCTCTCTCTCTCTCTCTTTCTTTGCGTATACGATTTCCTCCACGATCGTTGCTCCTTTTCCTTTTTCCTTTTCGATTCGACCGTCTAAATTTATTCGCGCTCGGTTAGGAAGGATCGCGACGGGACATAGTACGAGCAACGGTAATATCCGCGCGTCGCGGATGAGAGCCGCTTAACACGTGTAAGTGTACCTACACCTACAACAACGTATCGACACGATACCTGCGCTCGAGGCGATATTTCTCAGATATAAAACTTTGCTCGCAGGTAACTCGACTCGCGCCCAGGGTCGCCATCGACCTCTTTCGCATTGGGATCAGCGAAACGCCCTGGAATTACTTTCGCGATAATACCTAACGCAATACACACACACACATACAGAGAGAGAGAGAGAGATAGAGAGAGAGAGAGAGAGAGAGAGAGAAAGAGAGAAAGAGAGAGAGGCAGGCTCGATTTACAGAGGTTCGTGTGAAACGTGCGTGGTCGCTGTTTCAATTCCATTCCCTCACGAACGCGCTACCTCATCCTCGAAAGTCGCCATCGCTGGTGTAGCAGCGGGTGATCCTTTACGCCTCGTTCTCTTTGTTCATCGCTCGTCCTTTTTCGTCCTTTTCACCGAAGGACGACGCGGGATATATGCGTGCGCGCATAAACGCAGTTTCACCCACACCCGCGCGACTGCGCGATGATGCGGCATGCACCGGCGGTACAACCGAGACTTCCACGAGCGTTGCTTCTTGCATCGCTTCAGGAATGTTACTACTTCTTGCGTTACGGCAACAAGAAGTCCCCGAGATCTGCCCTTGTTCTCGAACTTTCGACGAAAGCGCATATCTTGAGATTATTCCCGATCATATTAATCATCCGCAAATATCTATTTACGGAAACATCGTTCTCCTTCTCCAACTCGCAGTTTGTAATTAGATAGATAGAACAACTGCGCTTCTTATTTAAGTCGTCTTTCTCTCGGTCGAGACCTGTTAACCGGAAGTCCAAGTTTATCGACTCGCGGCTCCGTATATCGATCGTATCCTGGTTACGTATGTGTGTGCGTGCGAGAGAGAGAAAGAAATTCCGGCATCCAGCTTGCTGCCGCCCGGCCGAAGTCCAACGGCGAAGATTTATACCTGCCCCTGCCCTGCCTCGCTCGAACCGAAGTGAGACCTAAGTCGTTGCCGCCTGTCCTCTAGTCTGCCGCTTGTCTACTAACCGTTTATACAACGCGGCCCCCTATTTGTAGAGACCCTAGAGGCCGCAAAGGTTTATGCTATTTATACAATGTCGAATCAAAGCCTTCGTAGTATTCCCGTTACACAGTCGCGCGATTGTTTTATCGCGACCGTTCGTAATTGTTCGCGAATCTCGTGCTCGCATTAAGCAAGCTGCCGGTGAATTATGTCTCGTTTGAAAGACGGATCCGAACAAGTTGGCGCTCGATGCTCCTCTATGTCCTGAAGCGTGAATATCAAGTGCGAATTGTTGGCACTTGGAATAATTATAACTTGGCGTCATCAACGTAATCGTGGCTCTTTCGTATTATCAATTTAATCCGCGCATAAAGCTCTTCGCCGGAGTTGGCGCCGGTCTACGTTCTACGCTCATCCGCCATCCTCGGCGGCTCTATTCCTCCTCGCCCATCGCTCGTCGAATCACATCGGATCTCCGCGTTGCCGCGTCTCTTTCCGGGACACCCGATGTATACGCGCGCGAGCACGGAAGGAATCCGTAGGTACCCGACATTTTGCAGTACTGTTCGTACCGGCAGCAGCAGCGGCGGCGGCGGCGGTGGCGGCGGCGGCGGCGGCGGCGGGCATAGGTAGTTTCCAAGCGCGAGCATCATCCCTTCGTTTCCCTTCCCACTTGGCCCAATATTCTCATCCTTATCTAACTCATTCTCCCTCCCCCTCTCCCGTTGCCCCCCTTGCCCCCCTCTGCCCTTCTTCCTCGCCACATCCGCTCACATCCGCAGCGTCTCTTGCAACCCCACCCCTATTAGTTATTTTCTCGACGAGTCTCTCTCGCGCTCTCTCCTCTCTTCTATTTCTCCCCCTCCCTGTCCTCTCTCCGCTCACTCTCTCACCCTGCCTCCTGCCCCCCTCTTTCTCTCTCTCTCTCTCTCTCTCTCTCTCTCTCTCTCTCTCTCTCTCTCTCTCTCTCTCTTTCGGAGTCACCTCTGTTGGTCTCCACATCCTTCGAGGATCGATCGAGAAGAGCTCAGCACTCTCTGTATATATATGTATATATATCCATTTCCAACCCCTTTCCTCCCCCCCTTTTCCCTTCAACTCCCTGTCGATTCCATTTGCCCAAAGTCCGCATAGAAACCTGCCGTGCCCCATGTAAGTTACAAGCAGTAGGTATCGCTGTGGAAGCGCCCCGGCGTATCCTGCATTCAAACGGTCTTTAATTAACCCTTTGAATACATCGGAATCGAATCTCTTATTCGATTCGCGTTAAAACAGTCAGCCCGAGCGAAAGTACGTTAGTTTACACGTAACATAATCCCGAGGCCGCGCTCGGCGAGTAATCGGATGTCGCTTGGATGGTCGATTTTGGACAGAAATAAGGCGACAACTCAATGAGCGTCCGCGATCGCGAGAGATCCGTGTCGAAATTCTCGATATACTTTGAGAAATACTCCGAGCGAGACAGCTTCGCCACTCACTTTTTTCTTTTCCTCGGCGCCCTTCCCCCCTCCCCCTCCTCCGTCTCAACTCCACGGACGTCACAACAGCCGTCAAAATGGCCGACTTAGGCCGACTATCGACTCTTGAATAAGTAGCCATTGTAATCCAATGAAGAGTCCCAAGTCCCGCTGATCCGCTTCGCGGATCCGTCACTGATCAATCAACTACTTTCACTCCCGCGGTTATGCAACGTTCAAAACTGACGTTTCGTCCCGTCGCCACTCGCAGATCCACACGGTGTCTTGATCCTTAACTGGTTTGGTAGGATTCTGGGGCCGTAAGAAAACGCATACGATATTATGTACCATTGGGCTTGTTCGAGTACGTCTCGAAGTCAGCCTAGAGTTTAACGTACGTTTCTACGTAACGTAACGCCCGTCGAGAGTGGTTTAAGGCGTGAGATGCACGCGAAACCGAGGAAGGAAGGAAGATGCCGAGGCAGAAGCTGTCGTCAGGTTGGCAATGATCGAGCGAGCTTTCGCCGCACTGTGTTGCCGCTCCTTCCTCGGTAACACATGGCGGTGCAGAGTGATATCAACGATCGGATAATAGCGGCGGGCTCGGGCTCGCATTGTATGTTTATTGCGCGAGCGACGAATTAAATTTGCGCGTTGCATGCGTTGCGACGCGCCGCGCAAGCGAGCCCACGACGACGATACTCATCGGCTCGATTATGTCGTTGATTAAATCGCTTGATCGCTCGGCCGTTCGACTCGACGTTCCGCTCTTCTCTCTCGAGTCTTCTTCTTCTTCTTCCTCGGGACGCGCGACACCGTCTACGTCGGAACTTCGTATTTTCGTACATTCGAAATTCCTTCGCCGTTCGAGATCTCCAGCCGCCCGTAGCCGCACGTTTCACCCTGTACATGCAATACAGTATTTAGTACGCGCGACGTATACGTAGTACGTACTCGCTATCGATCCCCGGACCTTAATAGGTATAAAGTTAGCGTCTAGAGTCGGGTGTACCAGTGTGGTGTGGGTGTCTTCTGGCGAATGCATCCAGCAACAATATGGCGGCTCCGACCGCTTCGAGATGCGCCGGGGGTTACCGGCGAATAATTTCGCTCGGGCGTCGTGAATCGATTTCCTATTCGCGGAATCATTCGATAGGGGAATGATCGCGAAGGGAAATTCACGCTCGGTTTTGCGCTTCCGCGTAAATGCAAATGATTCTAAAGCCCAGTAGTAAACATTGTTACTTTCTCGCGATCGCCAATTGTAGATTTCACAGACAAATAACAGAAAAATTAGTATTCAACAATTCAACAACGTTGTTTTATATAAAAGCAAAGATGTAAAGTCTTCTTTAAATAGTGATAATCTTAAAAATTTCAGCAAAATATTTTTTTATTTCAATATTAAAACAGTTATCTAAAACAAGATTGTTTTGACAATCGAGTGTTATCATTAACGAGAATGTATTCTTCTTGGCGAAAACTTGTACAGAGTTCTTATCGCGCAAGCTTGTCCGTGTCTCTGTTTGCGATAAACAAATTCTTGCAAGATTCATATTCTTGCTCGTATACGAGACAATGGTTATAGATTCGAGACTATTTTTTACCGCGCAGATTAAACCACGTCGTGGATTAATCGTGATTAATTACACCGCGCGGATAATCGCTCACTCGGCGATTTTATTAATCGACTTATCGACCAACAACGGCGGCGGCGGCGTACGATGCACCGACGCGCCGCCGGAAATGCGGCAGTCATGCTGATTTAGGAACGCATCGCTGGGGCTGCGCTTTTGCTAATGGGACCCCGCGCTCCATTGCCGATTCCGATACTCCGCCCGTAAATAAGAGATTCGGATAATGCGCGGTCGTCGAATGCCGATCGAATTAACATTGTCATTATCTGTTTGCTCATTAAACAGCGTTAATTAACCGTCCATGCCGTTATTAACGTATCCGAAAGTTTCGACCGCGGAGTGCTAAAACTGCGGGAGGAGGAGGAGGACGAGGAGGAGGAGGAGTAGAGGAGAATCCGCGATATCCGGCGGACAGTCGGAAGTTATCCGCGCGGTGTCGCGCACACTCGTTCCATCGTCGCAATTACTTAAATCGTTCCCTATATTTAAACAGTTTGGCGCTTCCTCTCTCTGTCTCTCGCGCGCGCGCACTCGATTAAACTCGTAGCGCTCGGTCAACGGTGGAGAATCGGGAGAACTGGTCGAAATGCTCCCGAACGAGGGAGAGGAGTAACGATATTATTACAAATCTCCCGCTGATATTCTTATCCCGTACGCTTGCACGTTTGCTGTCCTCTATTTATAAGTCGTGTTATGACTGCGGAATGGCAAGGGAGACGCGATTTCCCTACTAACGGCGGAATATTTTTCATTACACGGCTGTATTATCCCCCGCGTATCCGTTTCGCCGAATCTTGAATCTGTCTTTCAACGTGAATTCACGTTGGGTACCATGATTTAAGTTAAGAACGCCGCTGCTTTATAGGCTTCTGTTTACGTATTTACATTCGCCCGATAGCCGAGAGCAACCGGGAAAATCACCAGAAGCGAAAACCAACGCGAATTTGCCTTCACGCGAGGCTCAATGCGGGTTTTCGCGGTACACGAAAGAATTCGCCCGCAAGGTCGAAACGACGGAGGCGAAGCGGATGGAAGGAGCGGAAGCGAGAGGCGGAGGGCGAGACGGACGGACGGAGTGAGGTCGATGGAGGCGAAAGGGGACGAGCAGGGGTGTTATTGCGTGGTAGTGTGGTTAAACGTATTGATCCCAATCACTACGATATGTCCAGGCTCCGCGCTACGCTGCGAACACTATGGCCGGGTCATCGCCGGAAAGCGAGACTCCGACTCGAGTATTGCATAGTTTGGGTTAAACCGATAAAGAGTATTTCACGTTTCTTTCTCTCTCTCTCTCTCTCTCTCTCTCTTTCGGTCGGTATGTCCAGGTGGCGAACGTCACCTCTCGAATCCACCGACTTGACTCGAGTATCTTGCTACGAGCTGCACGAGATACACGGTATCTTCGTAACTTCCGAAAATTCGTGGCAAGAGAGCCACTTATTTATTTTCCCCTCGAGAACCACGTTCGTTCGTCGGTTCATCCTCGAGTGGCCCTCCTGGTTTTTTCTCCCTGTACCTTTCCGAGGAGAGCGCCGTGCCTCGAAATGGAAATCGCGGATCGATGACGAGGTGTCGCGCTGAAGCGAGGAGGAACGTTAGTCGTACGCTTACGTAATGGCCTTCGGGCGCTTTTAAGGCGTACGCAGGCACCATGCCGCATCGTTCGCGATTAATCGGAGCACGCGGGGACACGTGACGTAAAAAAAATCTGGCAACAGCGTGCGCGCGTTACCACCGCGCGCTAGGCGGTATTCCCACACCGTATATTCGTAATGTCGTGTCGCCGCGCGCGCGAGTTCGGAGCGTTGCGAGCGCGAGCGTTACGCGCGCGCTAATTGGACCCCGCGTATTATCGGGCCACCAATCGCGACTCTCCGTCTTTCGGCCCCTGGTCTCTTTCTCCTCGCATCTTTTTATCCGTTTATGGTTACGCTTAATTATTTCGTTAGGGAGAGAGAGAGAGAGAGAGAAAGACGTAATTTGCGTCGCGATTCCTCACTAAATCGATCCTCTCCGAGAGCTCGCAGGAAATAGTACACGATTGCGTAATTAAATCTATCAATTATAAAAAATTTCATTTTCTACCATTTCATCCTCATTTTCAAGCGTAATTCAGCTGATTTATTTAATTGTGACATATAATTCAACACGTAATTTGGAACTGATTATCAGATTTCGTGGTTGTAGAAACACACATTTGGTTTCAGTTTATTTTCGTATATAGTTCCATTTTATTTTCATCGGGATTGATAGCTGTTTTGTGAGTGAAATGAGCGCAACCCCTTTGTGAACGCGCCGGAGAATTCCGTGAGAAGCTTCTGGTTTTGCGATCGATGTGACGCTCTCTCTGCGGCAAACCGTTGGTCGCTGAAGTTTCCCGTTGGACCAATGGGCTACCTATCCTTCGGAAGGGTACCGTATACTCAGCACGACATTTATCAGTAAAAAAACATTCCCATTGCATTGCGAAATGAATTGTTTGTTGTTATATTAGAAGCGTGCGAAAAGAATTTAAACAATCACATATTTCTTTCTTAACAGAAAGAATACTTCTTACAATGTATTTTTATTTTAAGTCACAACGTTCCTGTTTTTTTTTTATTTTTTAAATTATTTTTTAATGTTATATATATCCACCCATTTTCTCATCAACTTTTATTTCTGTCATTGTTTCTCAAAAAATATAAAGTACTCTTATTACATATGCACTAAAATTAATAGCTACCAAATGTTGAAATAATGCTAATAAAAGTTCATAAAAAATTTGGTTAATATAACTAAAGATAATTTTACTTTTTTTAAATGTTATTGACATTTACTATAGATTTAAAAATGAAATTATTTTTAATTAGATTCACGAAATATTTAATTAGCATTATTTTCTCCAATATTTGATAACTGTTACCAAATTTTTTGCAATCACTGCACACTCTCAGACATTACGTAATGGTTTAATTTTATTTCCTTACAAAATTCTTCTTAACTTAGACATGATCATATATGAATAAATATTTAAAGAAAACCGCAAAGATGGATACTGATGTTATTAAAAATGATACGTTAATATATCGCTTAGTTTGCATAACAAAGACATAATTCAAAAAACAAAGTTTTCCAGTTTAAATATTTTAATTTCATTACAATTTTGTAATATTATTTTTAATTGCAATTTTAGTATAATTTAATTTTATTGATTAATTTATTACAAAGGAATAAAAAGTATTAGTTTTTTTAATTAGTGTATGAATTCTCATTAGAATTTGCTTTTTTGCAGATAAACAAAAAATAACAATGAGTTATGTCGTATTGTAGCAAATGAGCGATATAAATTTTCCGTGGAGTATCTTTGCAGTCGCGGAAAAGTGCTCGTACGTATATTCACCGAAGGCTCGGCCGTCCGGTTACATTGTCGTCATCATCATTGTCGTCATCGTCATCGTCATCGTCGGTAATGTAGAGGCACGGCGTGAGTCGATACGAGAAAACCACCCCTCTCGCGCGCGTACCCGCATGAAGTGGCGTGCATGCAATAGCGTAACACCGGTGAGAGACCAGACGGTCGGTCGACGTGCCGCCTATTTATATACACTCCGCGCCCGCCGTCCAGTCGAGCGACGACGATCGTGTCGCGTCGTCTCGCGTCGGGAGGAGCCGAAAGCGCACGCTCTCTCTCGCTCTTTCTCTCTCTCTCTCTCTCTCTCTTTCTCTTCATTCCTCCCTTCTGCCCGCGCCGTCAGCTGCACCTGCCGCGCGCCGCCACCCGCTGGCCGTGTCTCGCCACTTGGGACGTAGCTGCCGAGGGCGACAGATCACGCCGCCTCCCGCTCCCAGCTGAGCCGCTGCATCGGGCAGTAGGATATACCCCGGCACGGCGTTTGCTTCAATGATAATGATAACGGAGCGTATATATATCTGGTTCACCGTCCACAGAATCCCAGTTGCATTGGGAACCTTGGCTAATTAAGCCCGATTAGCGATTTCCTGCCCCACTCCTAATCGTTGCCCCAGTTTTGTATCGTACGACTGCCGCTGGCGTTTTGACGTCTAACGTTCTAACGCTATCGGTTTCTAAAACATCGATAACTTTGTAGCACCTCGAATCCATCGTTATACTTTTACTTTAAGAGAAATTGACGGAATGTAACGTCGACTTATCGAGCCGTGACCTTGCAGTTTTGCAGATCGCGGATTCCCACGTGGAATGCTATTCAATAGATAGGTTTTTTCCGGGAAGTTTTCCTGGAGATTTAAAATCCGTTGTAAAGCGAAGCGATGTGCCACGATTTACTGGTAGCTGTTTAGCGGTATGCGGGGCAGAGACACCTCCCGATCGATTAATCAGGGGGCACATGCCGGGGGGAGGAGTTACCGAAAACATACTCTTCATGGGCCACTTGGCATCCCTGTACGAATACACGGAAATCGAATGGATACGTCGCGATAGCCCGTTTCCGCAGATCGCCTACGGATGCCCCGATTCTTTCCGTCCACTGCGCACTTTGCCTCGTAGGTGGAATCGACTCGCGGAGATCGCACGCAGATTCTTCTCTTTCTTCGTCTCCATCGCGTGTGCTCGCGTCTCTCTCTTTCTCTCTCTTTCTCATTCTCCTCTCTTGCATCGTTTCAATCTCCCCCCCTCTCTCCCTTCGTCCCCTGTACCCCCTCGGTTGCTTGCAACGCTCGGCCGCCTGCTCGGTAGCGAACTCGTGCGAATTCGGCCTAATCGGGCCGTCTCGTCTGTCGGGCGAGAACGCACGAGCGCCACGCGCGATGCCGCTAGCTCTCCTTAGCCGTGGGCGTGATTGGCCGACTGAACAATGAAGCGGGCGGTGGGGCAACACACACACACACACACACAGCGCGAGAGTAACGACGGTCAAAAGGGAACGGGTGAGTCGAGAGATCCTCGCGAGCAAAGACTCTCTCCCGCCCCTCCCGTAGCGAAATTCATTGCGGATAATATATGCGCCGTTACTGCGTATTAATCTGTTTATCCGGTATGCAGAGTTTTGGCACACGGTGCTAGATACATTCAACGCGAGATGAAAAAGACTCGATCGCAGGGATATGCTAGAGGGCATTCTTCAGCCGTTACACACTTCAATGCTGTTCTCTTTTTCTTTGTCATACTCTGTTTATTTACAGTAACATTGAAGTGTAAGTGTAATCCCGTGTTTGGAATTGACGCTGATAAGAAACAAATTTTTAATATTGTACAAAGATTCACACTGTCCAATTGGCTCTGAGAGGGAGGGGAGGATGAGGGATTTGGACAAGAAGTAGTTAGAAAGAGGATGACTAGAAAGAGGATGAATCAGCAGTACGTTTTTGTATCGTGGGGTATCTGCATATGCTATTGTATTCCTCAACGCGCTTGGTACTCCATGATGTAATCGTGGTGTTGTAAATACTGTAGTTCTGGCTTACGGTTGGCAACGCTGGTGCGAACGAATTTGCGGATCGTTCCTCGCGAACCTCGTCCTTCTGTTCTCTCTCACACACATACACACACACACACTCTCTCTCTCTCTCTCTCTTACTCACTCATCGCGTTGTAGTCCTGCGAGAACACACGAGTGCTGCCGAGTTCCTCCGATTACGGGACGCGGTTGACCGAGGAGGGTGAAGGGCACTGTCCCGATGCTACACCCCTGGTAGGGTGACCTCCGTTTGTTCCCCGTTCCGCGCTTCGAAGAAACTCGATAGCCGAGGCGACTCTCGGCGGTTCTCGCTTTTCGAGATCGCGAAGACGGGAAGACGCGAGATCCGAAGCGGTACTCGCAAATATTATATCAACAGTCGTGTGGCGAACGAATGGCTTTTAAAAGACTCGAGATCTCGCACGGAATTTCGTTACTCTAACGACAACACTCGCGTTACTTTCAATTAGAACGGCTGCTCTCTTTAGAAGCTACTATCTTATTCCAATTGAAAACATTCCTAAAAACATAGTCTCTTCATCTCATCGTCCATGGAATTCTGAAGTCCTCGGATTACGTTTATTAATAACTTACCTATAAATCCGCGATATAATATTTCGCGATTGTCCCAACGTGGGACGATAAATCCGAAACCGAAAAGGCGCTCGTTGTAAACTCGCGATTGGCAGTCATCCTTCGGATGACTTTTAGTATTTTCCTTCCGAAGGATTCTCGTTTCCTTCGAAATGGATATCCCACGAAGACGCTGTGTGTGACCTACAGCCTTGCGAGGCGAGGGAGATTCATGAACGCAAGCAAGAGGCAGGTAGATGCGAACAGGCAGGAAAGCAAGCAAGTAAGCGAGCAAGCAAGTCGGTGCATGTCCCCGGTATTGATCCTTTCGATAGTAAGTGGGCACTACGCGCCATTGTACGGAAGGTTTCTCTGCATACCTATCTACTGCCAACCTTGGGAACACCGAATACACATGTATTATACCGTGGAGAAGCGACGAGCGAGCGAACGAACGAGCGAGCGAGCGAGCCTCCGTAGCCTTCTTCCTGAGAAATCTCTTCTCCCCATCATCGTGCGAGAACGGCTATAGTGTTTTTCCAGCCTTCCCGATGATCGTTACGGCGGCGGGTCCGTCGACTTCTCGGAACTTCGAAACTGGTATCGTTGCCTCTCTCACGGATGGTCTTTTCTTTTCTTTTTTTTTAAGTTTTTTTCTTTACGAATCGCCCTGCGCATCCTTCCGCGCAACGCGCGCTCGTGTCTTCTTCTCGTCGTCTGTCTACCGAGAAGTCTCGACACGAGAGATTTCGGTCCTCCGACTCGCGTCACTTTCGCTTAACGCGCGGATGAAAAATTTCCATTCGCAAGCATTCCGATTTGCGTCACACGGGCGTTGCGAGTAATGCCGTGTAACGTTTCTCGCCGGTCAGGCATTTTTTTTTCCTTTTAATTGTCGACCGTATCTCTAATGACCTTAACTTAAGTAGCCGTCATATTTAAATGAACTTTCGTTTCTTATCGGAGAACTCAACGACGAGAACGATCTATTTTGTTCGGAAAAAATAACAAATGTTATAACAGTCGTCAACTTCTCCCCTCGCGCGTTTCGAATTCGTTCGGGGAGGGAGGATTTCGGGCCAAGATTTCGGCAAATGACTCGATATGGGGTGCGACGATATCCGCGGATTCTAGAATCTGCGCCGCGTTCTAAGGTCTACTTATTGTTAGTCGTCGAGTGGGATTAATCGGTCAGGAATCCACGGAATGGAGAGCGAGGCGACGACGGCCGCCAATGGGCGGACGGCGGTGCACACTCGTGAGATGTGCACCATGCGATGCAACGCGGTAACGGGAGACGCCCCGAGCCCGCAATCTGCATTACCGTCCGCTTTTACCGCCACATTGAACTTCTTTCGCCGACTGCTGATATATCGACGTCTGAGTGGCGAAGAGGCAGAGACAGGGAAAATACTTGTCGCCCTCCCCGCCGCTCGAGCCCCGTCTCCTTCGCTCTCGTACGAGATCTCTCTGTTTATCTCTTTCCATCCCGCTCGCTCCGTCCAGCTTGCGCTTCCGTCTGTGCACCGGACGATAGATAGGCATCCTTATCGAAGTATCGATGCTGACTCTTCGATACCGAGTACTCTCGCGGCACTAGGGTAACGCGTTATATGTTTGCCGATTCATAGAACGAATGTCCTCGTATCTCTCTCTCGAACGCTCGTTCCGAGAATCTCTCCGCGTCCACCCGAATAGATTGCGGGTCTGCACGGCCGTCAGCGACCATCGAGAAAGATGGTTTGGTAGAATAATCGATTTACTTTAGCTTGAACGATCTTCAAGAAAATTGGTTGCTTGAATTTAGCAGAACCGTGTCCGCGAATAGAATAAAGCTTCAATTTAACAAAGACCGATTTGATTATCAAGATATTGAAAATACGTAATCGAGAATAAGAGATCGAAGAACTCGAGACAAGCAGAGTCTGATGAGATGTTGATAGACAAGAGAAATTATTTGTTATAAAAAAAAAAGACAAAAAAGTTGTTGTGCCGAGAAGAAAAAAAAGCGTGTTATTAAACGATCGATTTGAATCTGTAATTCCGACGTCGTGCGTGTTAAGTCATCTCCGACTTGTGGTCATGCCAATGACGCGAAGAAAAGACGCATTTGCATACGCGCCTCGGTCTCCGCGCCCGTCCCCGGCGACACGAAGGGAGTGAAGGTTTATCTCACGGAACTGGTGTTCCTTTACCGACAGCCAATTTGACACGGGCAAAACTCGCTTAAACTTTAAGCCGTCGCCGCATCTTGGTCTTTTTTGCGCGCCCTATGAAACAGAGGCGCGTACGGTTCACGTTTCCCATGTGGAAGCTGATCGTCGATTATCCATCGGCAGCCATGGCGCGTTCGGCTTCGAGGTCCCTGCAAAGTCTAGAATGCTCAGAGTCGATCGAACTCTCCGGCTAACTTAATCGGCGTGTTTGCTCGTAAGTTTTCAACTGCATCATTCGTCGTTCTCTAATTTAAGCTTCCTTTTCGAAAGTCAAAAAATTAAATTTATCCAATAGGCGAAAATATTCTAGGTTTAGGACAAATTAAATTGAAGTTTGATCAAGGCCGCTCTGCGTGTCCAAAACAATCGAATCGAATGAAAAAAATAGCGTACACTAAGAAAAAAAAAATCATACAAATAACTAGATATTTAAGACTACATAGTGTTTAAACTATGCATTATAAAGTTGTATGAACTAAGAAAATGTAGTAACTATTTGTTAGATAATTACAGAAAAATATTAATATAAATGTAGGCAACAGAAAAATTTGTTCTTATTCCTAACACTGAGGATGCTACACTATGACTGTTCCACTGCTTTCGTAATTATTCTTATTGTATATGAATATATAATCCGATTTGTAAACACACACATATATAATAATGTTATAAATGATTAATTAATTATGCGTTTATTATGCAACATATGTTTTATTTAAAAAAAATGATTGTCTAAATTGGAAAAATATAATTTTAAAATGCTATCATGCATCGAAATTTAGCTTAGCACAGCTAACTGTGTAAATCTGATGAATCATCTCGGCAGGTAGTTTAAAATAAAGCTAAGAAAATTAAATTTAATAAAAGAATTATATCTATCACTAAGATCCGATGTAGACCATTAAGCGATTTACAACTCATTGATATGTTTAACATATCACGGTCGGTTAGAACTAATGTAAAAATATAATTGTCATATTTTATTTTTATAAAGTTTATATAACTCTGTAATATAATTAAATTGCTATTTTGTTATTAATTAATAATGCAACGTAAATTATTGTAGTTACTATATTTTTTTAGTACTTGTGACTACTTTGAGTCTTATTTCGTAAAACTAGTGGTAGGTACTTAAATTTCCGAGTAATTAAATTATAGTTGATAAAACTATTTCGTTTTCTCTCGGTGTGATACACAGATTCTCTAAACACGTCGCTTGATGTCAAAAAGTTTGATTTAATCAGGTACGATGGAAGGCAAGTTTAGAAAGGGATCGGCCAAATAAATCCACTCGTTCCAAATGTGCGTTCCATAGTTAATCGCAGTTATTTTGAGTCTCATTTAGCGTACGTACAATTAGCATTTGACAGCGTTTTCAGGAAAGAGACGTTAATATTTTAAAGCGCGTGACGTTCGATAAACATTCTAATTCGGGAGGGCCGAGGAGCCATTTCGCGAATTCTCGACAGTAATAGCGCCGAACTGTGATGACTACGCTGGCCTCGCGTATCACACAAAAACGAACTCTATAATATATAATATAATTTATTAATTACGATTCATCAAAATACAAGACCACTTTTTAAGATAACTCGAGAATGTTTATACATTTGAATGCCTAGATGATCCGCTCTCCTTTTTTTCCGAATGACATCGAATTAGCTCGTTAAAATTGGTCGTTGATCGCGCTGACCGCACTAGATTCGTTGCGTCCATTCATCATTTTCTCGTTCGTCCTACTCGTTTGAAATGGGCGAACGAACGAACGAACGAACGAACGAACGAACGGCGACGACGACGACAGCAGCACGACAGCCGTCCCTGTCCCGCTCGATTCGTCCGACATTTTTCCGCTCTGGCCATTTACACGTGTCCACAAACGGCGTAATGATCGTTTCGTGTCACATTGTTTAATAATTTCATCGAAACGGACGGCGAGCAAGGACAACGCTTTCTAGATCCCGTCCACTTCCGGCCGTACATATTCGCAATGCAGCAGAACAAACCGATAAGCTATCTTGTAATGTTATTAACGGACCGTATGACTCATAATTTTACCGACAATTTTAGTTCACTGTTATGTGTCACATCGTTAGTTATTCGACAAAAGCTGCTCGTACGTAAAGAAGAAAAAATTATACGGTGTAATCACCCGGGAAAGAGAGAAGACGAAGAATGAGCTGGTAAAATCATTACATTGTCATCGTGCCGCGTCCTATCTGCATCGCTCTTCCGTTGCTTTATCTTAATTTTAGAATTCATATACATTTACGTATACACGCAGATTATACTCTCTCCCTTTCGTACGGGATATCAGACGTTGCGGGATACAGATTAATTAAAATGGAAAATCGAATCTGTGCCTGGCGAATCGCAAGAGAGGAAACGCGAGAGGAAACGAGGAAAAATTCCCCGAGGTGGACGACTTGGCGATTAGGCTTCCACGTGTGCAATCGCAGGCAACATGGTCTGTCGATACGCCCGTCTCCTTTGCGGGCCTTGCAGAGTCAGCCCTGTGGGCCCTGCGCATCTCCGCGGATAAAGTCGGACGCACATCACACAGCATCCGTGTGCGCGCGTATCCGCTTTTTTCTGGCCGCCTGAGCGGGGAGCTCCCGGCGACCACCTAGTGCCACGTGCAGGAACTAGGGCCGGCTTTCGATCGTTACTGATCTACCTACGTTAAGTGTTTGCCCGATGTCCGTGCGACCACCGAGCCCCACCCTGATTGTTATATCGCCCGCCGCCACTGCCGGCAGTCGCGCGAGCCTTACGGCGAATTTACACGATTTATTTTCGTACTTCGCTCGGCTCACTCGGGATGAATCATCGAAAGAATGAATCGCTGACGAGAACGGACAACGCCGCCGTTGAAAACGATACGGCGGTGGTCGCGCCGTTTACTTACCGAAAGAAACGAAGGAAAAGCGTTAAGAACGTCGAAAGAATGCAACGCTTACCGGGGCGAAAGGACGAGGAGAGGATCGCGCCGAGAGATTTTTCCGCGATCGTATCGCCTTCGCAGGCGGAAGAGGAGAGTCGCTTGGTGTGCAACAAGACGCGGCAGATTGAGAAACGTTATTCCACAGGCTGCATATTTCATGGACGTGCATCGTCGAATGCGAGGAGATCGCATCTCTCTCTCTCTCTCTCTCTCTCTCTCTCTCTCTCTCTCTTTTTCGTTCGTTCGTTCGTTTCTTCCTTCCTTCTTTTCTTCGCGTATGCCGCGCGTCTGCGCATCTGCGTGCCGCGTATCCTACGTCGACAAATCATACGCGGGGGTACGCGGTCCCTGTCATAATACCGCGGCCCGACAATGTTGCATCGGCTGCGACGATAAGCCTTATCTCTCAGTCAGCGGCAATTCAGTCGTTCACGGCGAATACGCGACGCGCCGATAAGAGGTCGGTCTCGAAATAGTCCGCTCGCGTCTCCCGAGTTTCGCTTTATTTACGCGAACCGGCCGCTTTATATACGCGAGACTCTCACTTCGAGGTCTTCGTATCTCGGAGTCGTGCGTGCACGCAGTTTTCTTGGTAAGAGAATATTCCTTCCTCGTCGTACGTATTCCATCCCCGTCACCCGAGGCGTGAGCGATCGAGAGCCAGATACCCGTAATTTCAAACATAAGTTCGAGGGCTTTGCCGGCTTCCTCTCTAATCGCGAACTCTTCAACGCTCGGATCTAAATGTAGATCTCCGTGTACATTTGATGAAAAAGCGACTTCTTCGGAGGGGCGGGAGAGAAAAGGGTCCCGTGTAATTCTCCGTAGCGCGCACGACGCTTTCGTGTCTCTGGGTACAAAGTATTGACGAGGCACCTAAGAGATCGCGATACCGTGTGACGGAGCAGCGAGCACAAAGAGAGAGAGAGAGACGGACGTGTTCGGCAGGCGGCTGGTGTCACGCGACCGCCATTGCGTAATGCGAGAGTTGCGAGATTTATGGAAATGTTATGGAACATGGCTGGCCGCCGCCATCGGGAGATTCGTCTTTACGCGCGACACGGGGGCTTTAAACGCGGTCACAAAGGCGATATAATGTGTGTTATGGAGGCTAAACCGTAGCGCCGCCCGTGCCGGACGGCGGACAATTCCTAGGCGGACGACGACGTGTCCGGGAGACTCCATGCGGGCTCCACCTGTCGACATTATTTACTTGTCGTCTACGCTACGCGTCAGTTCACTGCGAGCTAATTGCTGGAATCAGAATTTAGAATTTAAATGGCGTGAGACATTACGGAGCGGAAAAGGGAATAACGTATGCGCGATCGTCCGCTCATCGCTTCTCTTTTTATTTCCTGCAAGTCAAACACTTTAATCTGCTACCTGTAGCATACATTTCCATCGCGTCCAATTTTATTACATTTCAATCAAATAGATATTTAATCCTCCTGACATCAAAATCTGTAATGCAGTTATTGATGCTGAGATTTTTTTCATGCAATTTATCTTGATTAAAAGGTATTAATTAATTTCAAGAAGCCACAAGTCGTATAGAAAAGAATGAATACTAAATTTTATTTTAATAACACTAATTCAAGATTTATACAATTAAAATATATTTAAAAATTTATGTGTGAGATAATCATTATTTTACTGAAATAAATTCTTATAGAGAAAATTTTGAGAGAATTATAATATAAGTAATGTGAGTACTATGGCAATTTGATGAAAAACATAGTAAAAACTTTTATAATTCCTTGATGCACTTTTATTTATCATAATAATTTTCAATATAAAATTTTTTGTGTGCTTATTTAAATACAAAATAAAATATTTTTATTAGATAAACCAATCACTCAAAAAATGATCTTGCAACTTCAACAAAAATTATATGTGTGTAGAAATTAATTGAGCTAGATGAATTACTAGCAAATACTATGTTTACGTATTGCACCTAATCAATCTACCTGATAGAAGCAGAACTTTCAAATTCTATACGTGACAGCCAAAATTCTAGATACAAAAATTAGCGATACATTTTGGTTGTGATGATCAAGAAATCTATCTAAATCAGCAAAAAATTGTTTGGGGTGATAATGAGAGAAACGAGGTACATTTAATAAAAAATATATATTTCATTGTTACAATCTTTGTTACAATTAATATTGATGAAAATATCACAAATAACATTTGCTTTTTGAACATTCCGACTTTCTCAGTCTAGTAGATTCAGTTCTGCAGGGTTAAAAATCAAGTTAGCTGACAAGTTCCTTCACATCTATGATTTCTTTTAGTCAGACGTTAGGTATAACGTGTTATTCGACATTTCATACTCGCGAGAAAAAGTCTCCGTCTCTCAAGTCTGCGAGTCGCGAGTGGTGTAAACCGGCCTTAACGGGGAGGGGGAGGGGGCCAGAAATCTGCGCTACGCCTCGCGACCAGCTTAATACTCGCCGTCCGAGACGAGGAACGCGAGAAAGAGGGAGGGAAAGAGAGAGAGAAGGAGAGATCGTATCGCGCGCACGCTGTTGACCTGCGGGAGTAGTCCGCGCGGTTATGTCGTAACTTTCACAATGAGCGTGTTCGTCGTCGCACCCGTCAGTGCCGACCGTCGTCGGCGATGATCGGCGAGGTTCGGCGGCCCCGATCGGTGATCTTCGTATGCTCGTTTACAAGGATCGGCTGCTCTCGGTAGACACCCGCTCCATCCGTCGTAAGTAGGAATGCTTACGCTACAACTGATAGTATCGTGCTGCTCCGATATTTTGTTTTTCATGTGCGTATTTTTTTTTTAACGCGAGAGAGAGAGAGAGAGAGAGAGAGAGAGAGAGAGAGAGAGAGAGAGAGAGAGAGACGATTCGATAATGTTTTCTCGCATGGCCTTGTTCTCGCCCCTAAATCTTCGCTAAAAGCGGTCGCTATTGTTCTCAGAATAGGTACCGGTTCGTTGGGACGATACTATTTATTGCGCAGATGCGTGCATTTTGCTGAGCGAAAAACCCACTGGCTGCGTCGTGTAAAAATTCAATTTTGAATCATCGACATCAAAAACGCGTAGAATACAAAATATTAGTTTGGGACGATTTGCAGTAGAAATTATCGATTCCCTTTTATTTTTCTCCTATTTTTAACGTTTTTATCTCGAAAATCTTGAAATAGATATTCGTACAACATTTGATTTGTTTTGCGGTACACGAGAACTGAGATTGTCGAGATCCCTGTTGATTGAGGACAACGGTAGCCATGTTGGCTCGCCGAGAATGCGAGAAATTATTGCGCCATTGTAAATCATTTAGTCATACGGTGTTATGAGAAAGGATACGAGGAAAGGAATATAGTTGTGAGATCGCTAAATCCAGAGTCCAAGGTCAATGGAACCTTTATCTCAACGATCTATTTATCATTTTCCAGATTACCGTGGTCGATATTTTTACGCACGAATGTTTTCTCCACTTTTAGCTAGTCGAAGCTATCGCCGTGCCGTTGACCTGCCAACTAGTCTGCGCGGTTATGTCGTAACTTTCACAATGAGCATTTTTATTTCATTCGTTCAAGCGCTCGTTCTAAACCATCAATTAACAGCGTATAATGAGTCCCATAAAATACTCTGCATAGCTCTTTTTCACCGCATTCTTCAAAAGACGAGGATCTCGCGTGAGAGATGTTACGACTCCGGAATCTGTAAAACGTAAATTTGCGATTCAATGGAACGCCGACAGGGCTACGTAATTTTTTCCTCCGTTCGATTTTAATTCATCGCGAAACACGGCGCCTAACGGGTTACGCTCCGTGTGAATGCGGCTTAATTCGGCCGCGAGCGCGTCCTTGCACCGTGTCGGCCGCCGCCGCGCCGTTTACACGGGGCGCCGGGCTGCATCTAACCTCTCGTGAGTGTACCGTGCGCGCGCGCACGTACCTCTCCGCCCGCCCCGCGCCATGCCGGTTCTCTCTCGCCGCCGAAGCGACGTACACAGAAAACCGCGTGGCGGTGCGGCGCGCACGGCGCAAGCCAAGACAACGAGGCAACGCCGCGTGGCCGACCAGCTGATCGCTCGGCGGCGTGCACGCAGCGGGGGTCGAGAGGGGAAGTCGCGCGCGACTGGGCTAATGAGTGTGCGACCTATTGGGGGATGCCCATTGGTGGGGAGAACGGCGGCACGGGGTGGGGAGAATCCGCGCGCGATCCTGTCGGTACGCGAGGGGGACGAGAGAGGGAAGGGGAGGATCGCTGTGTTGCCGTCACGTCAGACAGCCGTGCCTCTTGCTGCCGCCGTCGTCGCCACACCGACGGTGTTTTCTACGATCGAGTAGCGGCGGCGGCGGCATTGCAAGGTCTAGGAGGCCGCGTACTCGAGACGCCGCGGTCGTTTCTTGCCACCGACAATGCGAACCAAATGGCTCTTTCGAAACGTGTTTTCCTCCGCGTTCCGCTCTTACCAGCTGATTTCCCGAAAGTATACACAATTCTGCGCATAATGACATTTGAAATCTTTGAATGAACGGTTTACTTTATGCACAGCAGAGGCGATATTAATTGATTGGCGATGTTTATTATTATGCTTACTTTTTTATACATATACTCATTTACTTTTCGAAATGTTGTTTTAACTTATTCTACGGGCTATTCGAATGATTCGTTTTATTTTTCGCTTTCACGTAACTCATTCGGCATTTTCAATAAACGTTTGTTAAATCATTCTGTTTGTGTGTAAATTTAAGTTAATAATTTCAGAAAAGATTTATTACATTATATTGCCTTATAATATTGATGCTGTCTAATCGATCTATTTAATCTGATTTAACTTGATTCGACAAAAATATAACATTATGATCAAGGAAGCAACAGTTCTCTCAAAATATTTGAATGGAATTCCTGGAGCACAGCAAGAAATCATTCAAAGTAGAGCCGATTAGTCCGTTAAACTACACCGGTTATAACGGACGCAGAACATTACGCAGAAAAAAAAAGTATAATGACTTCCTAACGAGGATAATTTCAAAACTGAAAGACCTGTTTTTCTCATTACATTAAATTCTTGTTGCAACATTTAAAATAAAAAGAAAAAACATCAATACGGATAACGGAGTGCGTCCCTAACGCGGCATTTAATCACTAACGTGAGAGAAAGAGGGAGAGAAAGAGAGAGCTTCTTAGCGATAGGTTTATATACGCAGTGCGGATTTATATCGATCCCCACGTCGTGTGTCACGGCGGCACAAAATTCGCGAAATCACACCCAACGTTCGCATTCGACACACCGACGTGAACGCCATCGTACGGAAACGATCGCGCTCATTTTCCCATGGAACTCGTGCCCGAGGGGGCAAAGGGGAGAGAGAGAAAGAGAGAGAGAGAGAGAGACCGGGCATACTTCCGAAAAGGAAGAGAGAAACCCCGGCCTGCGACGTTGTCGCGGTCTCTCGAAATGTCGCGACGTTGCCCTTCGGCTCAGTTTCGTATCAATAACGAAGGAATGGGTTCAGGCGAGAAGCGGATTGAGGGGGGTGGGAGGGAGGAAGGGAGAGAAAAGTCCCTGGTGCCAATCGGTCGCGCCTCTCGCAACCGTGTCTCGTTGAAAACCTACCTAACGGCTCGTTGTGTATGCAATGGCGACCCGTCTCGCGAACTTTACGCGGACAATCGCTGGCGTCAAGTCGTCTCTACCGTCTCTACGAATTCGTTATTCGCAAGTTTCATATATATTCATCGTTTATATACCGTGGGAGAAATAAAAAAAGCAACGAAGACATTTTTTTTACATGTAATTTAATTGATTTCTTGAACCTCTTGGCTCAACATTGGTAAACGCTGTAAAAATGATCGTCCAAGCGATTTTTCGTTGCGCGATCGCTTCTATTCTAAAAAAAAAATAATAATAACTTGTTTTTACGTGTTATCGCTGTGTATTACATACGCGTTTACAAAATACCGAACGTCACGGCGTAGATCACAGTGAAGATTGAAATGTCATCGTGTCGCAACATTGCAAATGACCGTAACCTGTCAGGGAGGAAACAGCCAATCCGCTGACTTCGTGTTCTTATAGCACTCGACGTGACGTAAAATGGCGTTATCATTGGTCGCTTTTTACGCGGATAGCGTCATTTCCCGACAATCGCAAATAACATCACGTCACTTATCAGATTCGCGATATTGAATAGGGATATTGTTTGCACCGGTGGTATCATATCATCACGCACATTCTCGGGGGAGCTAGTCACATTCACATAACAGCTTAGCGAGAGCAGAATTATTATACAAATAAAAAGTCGCTATATCGTCGCTACAATCAGCGTGAATCTTTCTCTTTCGATCTGTACGATACCGTACGTACTTCGTTTCTCAAAGAAGATCTATTACATTCCATATTCGACGCGATTACAATTCAACGATTCAACATGTTCAAGCGAATTCGATACGTCCGAAAAACTCTGCTCCGCTTTTACGTTTATTTAATCTTAGGATTCATCCGTGAAACTTCTCGGTCACATTCTCGGTCTCGCGAGAGTCCGCTGGATTATTCTCGTCTACGGCGATTTCGCACACGAGAGAGTTGCACCATGCGCACTTTAACACGTCCTCCACTTGGAAATATTTATCTCCGGGATACTCCGATCGTCTACGTACGCTAAGTTCGCTTTTGGAGCAGCTCCGTTAGAACGGAGCGCAGCTCAGACTCGCACGGTCGCTCGACCTGTTATGCTGGTCCGTTCCGCCGTGTTCCGTTTTCTTGTACGTATCCCCTCTACTCCCCTCCCCATCTCCTTCGTCCCCTCCACCGTTCGGCCTTTCCGTCTCTCTTGCTAATACGCCCTCGCACAGGCCGAAGCACGCGTCGGCACGATGTATTTCACAGGGACATAGCTAGCGGGACCCCCGAAGGGGCGCATTCTTGAAAAAATTTTCCATCGCGAATGCGAACATGATTTTTGACAAGTCAAATCGTTAGCTTTTTCTTCGCGACGACTATTCTCACGATACCGTATCATTGATCGCGCTAGGAGTACGATCACAAAATTTCAAAACTTTAGTTTATTACGTTTGTGTGCGTGTGCAAATAGTTTTGATTGTTTATTAATCCGATTTCTAACAGATTTATCCAAGTTAAATCTTATTACATTAATTTTGTGTGTGTTGAAAGATGTGTTGAAGAGTACTATTGTAATTTTTAAGGAACAGGTATTAGGATCTGCCAGTACGTAGCTTCCTTTCATGGCACGTACTTCTACTTAACGCTATAGTTCTACAGTCCCCCCTGAGTCATATACAATATATGATATATGCTTGATTGTGCTGCCACACACGAATTGGCACTAATCCATATGTATGCTATATGTGCCAGTAATGTGTCTACCTCGCTCTGCAGCCATATTGAAGTGTAACTTTAGAGGCAAAAAATTGACTGTCATTTACGTTCTACCAACTTAAATTGTCGAATACGAAAATGATGATATGCGAAAATTGTTATTTTCTACCTCGCTGCTCCAATGTCTAGTGCAAGGAAAAAAAAATTCCCTTGATTTATTGCCACTGACATTGTAATTGAACATGATTGCAATGCACTTAGAGACCAATTGAGAATTTTCTTATTTTTCCATCTTGCGAACTTACGAATTATTTTGCGCATAAATCAATAAGTAACTTGTCAAATTAAAATCGTCATTTCTAATTCATACCCATTCGCTTATTCATACATACACACGGCGAACACCTGTTGTGTATATAGTTTATCTCGATATTTTCTTTCGCGTTAGCTTGTATTAAAGTATCAGACACCGTTTAGCATAACTTGCATAG
>NW_023416001.1:0-7747 GCF_013373865.1 Monomorium pharaonis
ACAGGGTATGCGCTGGACGAACCACTATAATTATAGCGCATAGATTATCCACGATAATTCACGCGGATGAAATCCTTGTCTTGAAAGACGGTGAGATCATCGAGAGAGGCAAACACGAAGAATTAATTTCCTACGGTACCGTTTATTACGCAATGTGGCAAGCTCAGCTTCAAAATGACCGAGAGAACAGCAAGAATGAACAAAATTCTATTCACGAAAACGATGTCTTAATTAATAATAAAACTGATTAACATATATAATTATACACGATAAGTACTACATGTACAAATAAATATATAAATAAATTGTTATTAAGTTATAAATTTCGGGTGTGTATAAATTTTCGTCAATGTATAATATAAGATTACCGCATCAATTGCTAAACAATTACCAATAAATATGATAGCTATTTAAAATTATCAAACAGTTATCTATTATTAAAGATAATTGTACCGGAGATGACAAAAATCATCAAGAAACAAGAGCTGCAGCATGCTCATAAAGATTTTAGCCAGGTTGTTAGTCTACAAACTTTTAGAGTACTATATCGATATATACTTGTCTCGGTTAAATGTTGAAATTTGTTATCACAAATGGCACATAAAATTAATATAATTTTCATGTGTGTACTATACTAAATTAGACACTTAAACCTTAAAGTCTCTTTTCTCTCCTATTATAGTTCACAATATACCCACACAGCACAGGATATCGCAATATCCACCAGATATCCGAGAGATATCGCAATAACCGTAAGACATCCATGGGATTGCAATATGTCCAATTGGATATCTCGATAACCTGGGGATATCCCCAGGATAAAGTGTGCTGTGTGGGTACTCTCTTGATTTTGGACTGTAACTGAAAATAATTCTCGCAAGTTAATAATCAAATCAACAAAAACAAATCCTATCTTAAAAAAGGCAAGTAAAGTCGATTGCTCGCATTACCTACCTACCTACCTACCTACCTACCAACCTACCTACCTACCTACCTACCTACCTACCTACCTATCTACAGTCCTACAGGTCACGCTATCTGTTTTCACCACGTCTACCAATCTCGCGTGACCAACCTTCGCTTCAAGTGTCGCAAAATAAAATTAATCCGCGTCCACCATATATTGTTGACCAATCTAAAATAGTTATTACTTAATATTATTTCACATTTATATTTGACACTAAAATGATTCAAAAAATTACAAGATATACCATCGTGTATGTGTTATAGAGATAAGCAAAATTTATTTGTATTGACCGAGTACTTTGTGCCGGACAATCTCAAGAAAAAGCAAGTGTAAAGTAAAGCGAAAAGTGTATGAGACAAAAGTTGTTCGCCTCGACGAGGCGCACATTTCATCTCCCCAACTTTTTTGAGACCTAACTTTTTTGAAACCCAACTTATTTGAGACCCAACTTTTATGAAACCTAACTTTTTTCAGACTCTACTTTTTTCAGACCCAACTTTTTTCAGACCCAACTTTTTTGAGACCCAACTTTTTTCAGACCCAACTTTTTTCAGACTCAACTTTTTTCAGACCCAACTTTTTTGAGACCCAACTTTTTTAAGATCCAACTTTTTTTAGACCCAACTTTTTTCAAACCCAACTTTTTTCAAACCAAACTTTTTTGAGACCCAACTTTTTTGAAACCCAACTTTTTACAGACCCAACTTTTTTGAGACCCAACTTTCTTCAGACCCAACTTTTTTCAAACCCAACTTTTTTCAAACCTAACTTTTTTCAAACCTAACTTTTTTGAGACCCAACTTTTTTCAGACCCAACTTTTTTCAAACCTAACTGTTTTCAAACCCAACTTTTTTGAGACCCAACTTTTTTCAAACCGAACTTTTTTCAAACCTAACTTTTTTCAAATCTAACTTTTCAAACCTAACTTTTTTCAAACCTAACTTTTTTCAAACCTAATTTTTTTCAAACCTAACTTTTTTCAAACCTAACTTTTTTCAGACCCAACTTTTTTAGACCCAACTTTTTTCAGACCCAATTTTTTTCAGACCAAACTTTTCAGACTTAACTTTTTTCAAACCTAACTTTTTTCATACCTAACTTTTTTTAAACCTAACTTTTTTCAAACCTAACTTTTTTCAAACCTAACTTTTTTTAGACCCAACTTTTTTCAGACCTAACTTTTTTGAGAGTTAACCTTTTTTAATATTCGACTGTTTTTTTTGAGACCTTGTTTTTGAGATTTAACTTTTTTTTTAACATTCGACTTTGATTTTTGGAGATTTAACCTCCCTTCTTGGAACATGGGTTTTGACTCTGGGTATTTTTAATTTGGCTGTTGCGGTTTGATTGGCAGTCCTAACCGTGTTAGGGTTTAAGAGTTTTTGCAGAATTTTTTCTTGAGTTAGCATTTTTTACGTATTCCTGGGACCCCCACAAAAACTCCCCCAGTGTTCGTTTGTCAATTATTTAGCTCTAGCGCCCGGAACAATTCGTTTTATGAAACTAGAAATATTTGAACGTTCGTATCTCGATTGGAACGATATGTATAGTTGTTTTGACACTTGGTCCTCGTAGATCTCGTCGAGAGGAGCAACTTTGGTCCTCTGGTCCAAACTCGTATCTCTTACCGTTTGGCCGGCGCAAGCGTTTGGATTTTCGAGAATTTTAGAAACTAATAATTTTTGAACTTTTGCATTTTTTTCTTATAGCACTCGAAGAGAGGAGCAATTTTGGTCCTCTCGCCCAAACTCGTATCTCTTACCGTTTAGCCTGAACAATTCGTTAAAAATTTTTTTATTCGTCCACCGGACTTTGGCATTTTTTTCTTATAGAACTCGACGAGAGGAGCAATTTTGGTCCTCTCGGCCAACCTCGTATCTCTTACCGCTTGGCCTGTACAATTCGTTAAAGTTTTTTTTTTGTCCACCAGCCCTTAACATTTTATCCTTATAGAACTCGACGAGAGGAGCAACTTTGGTTCTCTTGACCAACTCTCTATCACTTACTTTTTGGTCGTAAAAAATAATTTTTTTTACTTTCACCGGAATTTCACACTGCGTCCTTATAGAACTCGACGAGAGGAGCAACTTTGGTCCTCTTGAACAACCCTCTATCTCTTACTTTTTGGTCGAAAAAATAATTTTTTTTACTTTCACCGGGATTTGACATTGCGTCCTTATAGAACTCGACGAGAGGAGCAACTTGGTCCTCTTGACCAACCCTCTATCTCTTACTTTTTGGTCAAAAAAAATAATTTTTTTTACTTTCACCGGAATTTGACATTGCGTCCTTATAGAACTCGACGAGAGGAGCAACTTTGGTCTTCTTGACCAACTCTCTATCTCTTACTTTTTGGTCGAAAAAAATTATTTTTTTTACTCTCACCGGAATTTGACATTGCGTCCTTATAGAACTTGACGAGAGGAGCAACTTTAATCCTCTTGACCAACCCTCTATTTCTTACTTTTTGGTTGGAAAAAATAATTTTTTTACTTTCACCGGGGTTTGACATTGCGTCCTTATAGAACTCGACGAGAGGAGCAACTTTGGTCCTCTTGACCAACCCTCTATCTCTTACTTTTTGGTCGTAAAAAATAATTTTTTTTATTTTCACCGGAATATGACATTGCGTCCTTATAGAACTTGACGAGGGGAGCAACTTTGGTCCTCTTGACCAACCCTCTATCTCTTACTTTTTGGTTGAAAAAAATAATTTTTTTTACTTTTACCGGGATTTGACATTGCGCCCTTATAGAACTCGACGAGAGGAGCAACTTTGGTCCTCTTGACCAACCCTCTATCTCATACTTTTTGGTCGTAAGAAATAATTTTCTTTACTTTCACCGGAATTTCACACTGCGTCCTTATAGAACTCGACGAAAGGAGCAACTTTGGTCCTTTTGACCAACCCTCTATCTCTTACTTTTTGGTCAAAAAAATATTTTTTTTTACTTGTACCGGGATTTGACACTGCGTCCTTATAGAACTCGACGAGAGGAGCAATTTTGGTCCTCTTGACGAACCTTCTATCTCTTACTTTTTGGTCGAAAAAATAATTTTTTTTACTTATACCGGGATTTGATATTGCGTCCTTATAGAACTCGACGAGAGGAGCAACTTTGGTCCTCTTGACCAACCCTCTAACTCTTAATTTTTGGTCGTAAGAAATAATTTTTTTTACTTTCACCGGGATTTGACATTGCGTCCTTATAGAACTCGACAAGAGGAGCAACTTTGGTCCTCGTGACCAACCCTCTATCTGTTACTTTTTGGTCGAAAAAATAATTTTTTTTACTTTTACCGGGATTTGACATTGCGTCCTTATAGAACTCGACGAGAGGAGCAACTTTGGTCCTCTTGACCAACACTCTAACTCTTACTTTTTGGTCGTAAAAAATAATTTTTTTTACTTTCACCGGAATTTCACACTGCGTCCTTATAGAACTCGACGAGAGGAGCAACTTTGGTCCTCTTGACCAACCCTCTATCTCTTACTTTTTGGTCGAAAAAATAATTTTTTTTACTTTTACCGGGATTTGACATTGCGTCCTTATAGAACTCGACGAGAGGAGCAACATTGGTCCTCTTGACCAACCTTCTAACTCTTACTTTTTGGTCGTAAAAAATAATTTTTTTTACTTTCACCGGGATTTGACATTGCGTCCTTATAGAACTCGACGAGAGGAACAACTTTGGTCCTCGTGACCAACCCTCTATCTGTTACTTTTTGGTCGAAAAAATAATTTTTTTTACTTTTACCGGGATTTGACATTGCGTCCTTATAGAACTCGACGGGAGGAGCAACTTTGGTCCTCTTGACCAACCCTCTATCTCTTACTTTTTGGTCGAAAAAATAATTTTTTTTACTTTTACCGGGATTTGACATTGCGTCCTTATAGAACTCGACGAGAGGAGCAACATTGGTCCTCTTGACCAACCCTCTAACTCTTACTTTTTGGTCGTAAAAAATAATTTTTTTTACTTTCACCGGGATTTGACATTGCGTCCTTATAGAACTCGACGAGAGGAGCAACTTTGGTCCTCGTGACCAACCCTCTAACTATTACTTTTTGGTCAAAAATATAATTTTTTTTACTTTTACCGGGATTTGACACTGCGTCCTTATAGAACTCGACGAGAGGAGCAACTTTGGTCCTCTTGACCAACCCTCTATCTCTTACTTTTTAGTCGTATAAAATAATTTTTTTTACTTTTACCGGGATTTGACACTGCGTCCTTATAGAACTCGACGAGAGGAGCAACTTTGGTCCTCTTGACCAACCCTCTATCTCTTACTTTTTGGTCGTATAAAATAATTTTTTTTACTTTTACCGGGATTTGACATTGCGTCCTTATAGAACTCGACGAGAGGAGCAACATTGGTCCTCTTGACCAACCCTCTAACTCTTACTTTTTGGTCGAAAAAATAATTTTTTTTACTTTTACCGGGATTTGACATTGCGTCCTTATAGAACTCGACGAGAGGAGCAACTTTGGTCCTCTTGACCAACCCTCTAACTATTACTTTTTGGTCAAAAAAATAATTTTTTTTACTTTTACCGGGATTTGACACTGCGTCCTTATAGAACTCGACGAGAGGAGCAACTTTGGTCTTCTTGACCAACCCTCTATCTCTTACTTTTTGGTCAAAAAAAATAATTTTTTTTATTTTCACCGGAATTTGACATTGCGTCCTTATAGAACTCGACGAGAGGAGCAACTTTGGTCCTCTTGACCAACCCTCTAACTATTACTTTTTGGTCAAAAATATAATTTTTTTTACTTTTACCGGGATTTGACACTGCGTCCTTATAGAACTCGACGAGAGGAGCAACTTTGGTCCTCTTGACCAACCCTCTATCTCTTACTTTTTAGTCGTATAAAATAATTTTTTTTACTTTTACCGGGATTTGACACTGCGTCCTTATAGAACTCGACGAGAGGAGCAACTTTGGTCCTCTTGACCAACCCTCTATCTCTTACTTTTTGGTCGTATAAAATAATTTTTTTTACTTTTACCGGGATTTGACATTGCGTCCTTATAGAACTCGACGAGAGGAGCAACATTGGTCCTCTTGACCAACCCTCTAACTCTTACTTTTTGGTCGAAAAAATAATTTTTTTTACTTTTAGCGGGATTTGACATTGCGTCCTTACAGAACTCGACGAGAGGAGCAACTTTGGTCCTCTTGACCAACCCTCTAACTATTACTTTTTGGTCAAAAAAATAATTTTTTTTACTTTTACCGGGATTTGACACTGCGTCCTTATAGAACTCGACGAGAGGAGCAACTTTGGTCCTCTTGACCAACCCTCTATCTCTTACTTTTTGGTCAAAAAAAATAATTTTTTTTATTTTCACCGGAATTTGACATTGCGTCCTTATAGAACTCGACGAGAGGAGCAACTTTGGTCCTCTTGACCAACCTTCTATCTCTTACTTCTTGGTTGGAAAAAATAATTTCTTTTACTTTCACCGGGATTTTTGAGACCTAACTTTTTTTACACCCAATTTTTTTGAGACCCAACTTTTTCAGACCGAACTCATTTCAGACCTAACTTTTTTCAAATCTAACTTTTTTGAGACCCAACTTTTTTCAGACCTAATCTTTTTCAGACCTAATTTATTTCAGATTTAACTTTTTTCAAACCTTACTTTTTTAGACCCAACTTTTTTCAGGACCAACTTTTTTGAGACCCAACTTTTTTCAGACCCAACTTTTTTGAGACCCAACTTTTTCCAAACCTAACTTTTTCCAAACCTAACTTTTTCCAAACCTAATTTTTCCAAATCTAACTTTTCCAAACCTAACTTTTCCAAACCTAACTTTTCCAAACCTAACTTTTCCAAACCTAACTTTTTCCAAACCCAACTTTTTCCAAACCCAACTTTTTCCAAACCTAACTTTTCCAAACCTAACTTTTCCAAACCTAACTTTTCCAAACCTAACTTTTCCAAACCCAACTTTTTCCAAACCCAACTTTTTCCAAACCCAACTTTTCCAAACCTAACTTTTCCAAACCTAACTTTTCCAAACCTAACTTTTTCCAAACCCAACTTTTTCCAAACCCAACTTTTTCCAAACCCTACTTTTTCCAAACCTAACTTTTTCCAAACCTAACTTTTCCAAACCTAACTTTTTCCAAACCTAACTTTTCCAAACCTAACTTTTTCCAAACCTAACTTTTTCCAAACCTAACTTTTTCCAAACCTAACTTTTTCCAAACCTAACTTTTTCCAAACCTAACTTTTTCCAAACCTAACTTTTTCCAAACCTAACTTTTTCCAAGCCTAACCCTCTCTTTCCAAGGTTTAGGTTTAGGTTTAGGTTAGGTTAGGTTAGGTTAGGTTAGGTTAGGGTTAGGGTTAGGTTAGGTTAGGTTAGGTTAGGTTAGGTTAGGTTAGGTTAGGTTAGGTTAGGTTAGGTTAGGTTAGGTTAGGTTAGGTTAGGTTTAGGTTAGGTTAGTTAGGTTAGGTTAGGGTTAGGTTAGGTTAGGTTGGTTAGGTTAGGTGGTTAGGTTAGGTTAGGTTAGGTTAGTTAGGTTAGGTTAGGTTATGTTAGGTTGTTAGGTTGGTTAGGTTCGGTTAGGTTAGGTAGGTTCGGTTTAGGTAGGTTAGGTTAGGTTCGGTTAGGTTCGGTTAGGTTCGGTTCGGTTCTGTTCGGTTCGGGTTCGGTTCGGTTCGGTTAGGTTAGGTTCTTCGGTTCGGTTCGGTTCGGTTGGTTCGGTTCGGTTAGTTCGGTTACTAGGTTCGGTTCGGTTCGTTTTCGGGTCGTTCG
>NW_023416002.1:0-34580 GCF_013373865.1 Monomorium pharaonis
ATCTTATGTAATACATTCACATATTTCTCGTACATCTAAATTATCAACGTGTGTTACGTTAACGTCGGAAAAAACAGTTAAAGTGTCAAGAATAGTAGTACGAAGACAGAAAAATACTTTTCACATGACATTAAAATTACTTTTTAATTAACCGATAACTCATCGGTTAGAGTGTACCAACATTATTTGATATTCTATTATATGTTCTTGAGATTAATACGTATCAAAAAACTTACATTTTTTTTTAAATTTATTTTAAATTAAAAAAATTACTTAAAATTTATATTTACAATATTTATTTTATGACGAAATATAATGGTGTAGAAACCGAATATAATAAATATACAAATAAAAGAATAGTATGCATACCAATTTTTTAGTTTTGTAATTGACTCAGTTTTCAAAATTATACGGCATTCTATCAGAGATTAGTTATCCGTGAAGAGTTCAGATCATCAATATCTCCACCATTTTGCAAATGTGAATGGTGAATTGGTTAAAATATACCATGCAACATATCACTTATCTTCTGTTGTAAGTTTTTCTGTTGTGGTACTAATCGCTTACAAGTAAATGCCGCGATGATTTGCGACAAGGCCACAAAGCCATAATGCTGTTGTCGTCTCCATTAAGCACTGAAATATATATATATATAAACCCTTTAGCTACTTATATATTCTTGATGTTCCTTTGTTGTATTTACTCTATTTATGTTTATATTATCGCGTTTGTATTTCCAATAATTTAAGACTAGACGTTAAATATTGTAGCGCTAATAAAAACTGTAAAAAAGTATAAAACTTAATACACTGACATTAGAAATCAATCAAATTTTTTTTATTAAAATTGGATGGTAAAAAAAAAAAAAAAAAAAAAAAAAAAAAAAAAAAAAAAAAAAAAAAAAAAAAAAAAAAAAAAAAAAAAAAAAAAAAAAAAAAAAAAAAAAAAAAAAAAAAAAAAAAAAAAAAAAAAAAAAAAAAAAAAAAAAAAAAAAAAAAAAAAAAAAAAAAAAAAAAAAAAAAAAAAAAAAAAAAAAAAAAAAAAAAAAAAAAAAAAAAAAAAAAAAAAAAAAAAAAAAAAAAAAAAAAAAAAAAAAAAAAAAAAAAAAAAAAAAAAAAAAAAAAAAAAAAAAAAAAAAAAAAAAAAAAAAAAAAAAAAAAAAAAAAAAACAAAAAAAAACAAAAACGAATAAAAATAAAAGTAACGTAGAAACAATCATTTTTGTTACAAATAATTAAAAAATAATTAAACTATAAACTTTCTTTTTAATATACATTTACATTCCTACCATTTTATATATTTTTTAAGAAATTATCGACTCTTTGCAAAAATAATTGATTGTTTATTAGTGTGTTTCGAGTTATTGACTTCATGAGCTTTCGTTAGCTCGTTCAATTGTAGACATTCACATTTACATATCACTACATCTATATACACATAAGAGAGAGAATATGTGTCAGTTTTAACGTTTCTGAATTAATTTAATTCACTCAGTTATACGGGCTATTCAACATCTGCATTATTAAAAAAAAACTTTATTAAAATAAAAAATTTTTAAATGTACGATAACCTTATTTATATCAAATATTATAAAAGGATTATTTATTATCAATAATATTTTAAATTTATCTCCTTTTTGTTTATATGTCACAATTCTATTATATGTCTGTCTAAATAAATATAGTTATGTTTTCTAATTTTTTTTAAACGTATTAACAAGTGTCACCAAGAATCTCAAACATTACATACAGACTATGCATCGAATTCTGGTATTCACTAAGAAGAAGAAAAGAACAACTTCAGGACACAAAATTTGCTCGCTGTTCGTTGTTCGTTAGATATATACTTCCAGCTTATACACACCTTTGATTTGACTCAAGATTTATGATTAAAACAGCATGTAAAATACAATTGTGTTTCATTTGGTACGGGAGCATAGAATTTTTTTAATTTAAAGGCACTTGCATAATTTTCAGTTTGTCATGCCTACAATAAAATTCTTACGCAGAATGTATAAAAAAAATTATACTCACATTTCGGCCACTTTCGTAACTTGCAGAATAATAAATAATACCGAACACATTTTTAAGCTTTAGATTGTTAAGATCGTTCGCAGCAATTAAATATGTTATTTAGCTTGGTTGCTAAATATCATTTTTGATTAAGAGAGACTTGAATATATGTATGTCTTGTTTATTTAGAGAGAAAGATAAGGAGAGACATATATTTTTAAGCTTTGCTTAAAATAAAAAACAATGGCTGCGTCAGCAAAAAACAAGCAGCTTTGTAATGTTGTAAAATTCTTCCTACCGATTGATTCTTGCTCTTATTTTTCCATCAGATCTTAAATGTAATAAACTATAATCATTAAAAATTTTACAATATAGCTTCAAAGCTTCTTTTTCTATTGGAACACACTAATATGGCATAACTTTAGAAGCGTTCCACCTTAACGCTCAATGACCGTGGACTTTTATTTCACCTTTGTTATTAAATATTCACTATTATCAAGAAGATTTAAAAGAATATATTTTATACGCGTGGCGCGCACACACGTAAATAAAGACAACTAAATTAAAATTAGTTGAAACCTAATGTAATGTACATCACGATAAAGGATTGATGTATATCTCAGGGACTCCATCGCAATTCTTTTTCTGCGCACCTAAAATTCTTACAGTAGCAGAGTACATTTAAAGACGAGAAAGCGAATGAGAGGAATCTGCTTCAACATTTAGGAAATCTTCTATTTTAGAATCGGTATGCCTCTTGTTGGGCATCGATCGACGGTTTTTTCCGTCTAGGTAAGACGTATATAAGGAGTCGGAACTGGAGGATGTGAGTTAGGGAGACAAGGAAAGAGAGAAAAAGAAATAGAGGAGAGAAGTGAATATCTCTCTCTTCTCTCTCTCTCTGTCTGTCCTCTCTCTTTCTCTGTCTCTTGTCTGTCTCTTTCTATTTCCTTTTATCTCCTTTCTCGGAGAGGGTTGGTGGAAAAAGGGGGTGTTAGAGGTCAATGTTGAGGCAAGTGAGCTCTTCCCTCTCTTCATTCTCCTCTCGTATATGATCCTCATTCTCTCTTCTTCTTCACTCTTTCCTCATCTCCTCAACTCTGGATAGTTTCCAAAAGTGCCGATTTTCGTACGTTGTCTTCTAGCCGGTGTCAAGGGTCGCCGAACTTTGATCCAGACGAAGTTAATATCGGTCCGATAAAATTCAACATGATACCTTATATGACGACAGACGCATGACGAGTGATGTCGATTATTTTGTAACTACTCACTTCGCGGGGCGTCTGTAGGTGAAGCAAACAAACCGCGATATTAATCATGTCCTATATTTACGGCGTAGCATGTAGCCATGCTATTTACAGCTCGGTATTGGCATTCATAATTTGTGGAGTTCGTTTTTAACAAAGGTCCGTCGAAAGTGAACCGGCGCATTCTGCGTCTTTGGTATATTTAAGTATGTATATGAAAGCAAAACCGCGAACGCGAACATCCGAACTGACCTGGTTGATAATGTAACGTTGCAGAGATTAAATAGATTTTGTTTCGTTTACAGTCGCAATTTCGTTAACAACTTTGATTAGAAATTTTCTTTTAGCCTTTATCTTTGTTAGCGTTACAATCGAATCGTGATCATCGCGACTTTATAAACGAACGATTGTGATCAATGACCACCGGAAATGCCAAGCTTGTTCATGCTATATCTTGAAATTCTATTCCAATGATAACAAATCAACATGCGCGTTATCAACACTCGTTAGAATGTAATGGTAGGTTCAAACTCTCTTACGTTTTAATTAATAGTCAACTTGAATCGTAGGCTGAACTTCGTTTCAAATAAAATACTACACTCATGGCACTTCGAAATATATACAAGGAATTTCGTATTTAGAAATAATTAAGTTATCAGTAAGGCATCTTTCGAAAGTTAAAATCATGAAAATATTTTGAAATAAATTCTTTAAGAACAATTTTATAACTCTGTAATTTACAAAATTTTACTAATACATTATAATGTTAAAAATATTAGCCTTTGCTCATTAGATTTCTCGTTGGCCGTGAACTACACTGCGATACTTTATTCTAAGAACAGTAATTTAAAAAACGAAAGAAGATGTATCAGCAAAGCATTGACGCAGTAAATTTACAATCCTCTACTTTCACTTTCATTTTTTACAGTAACTTTTTTTTTAAAAGTCAATAACAAAATGAATTGTTTGACCTGTGGTTTGGACGAAAATATGGAGATATATTCAAATCTCCTATTCTTCGGGCGTTTCAACCTTTCGGTGACACTATCCTTGCACATTCATTCTATTCAGATGTAAAAGAAAAAAAAGGGACATTATGCAGAATATATGAAAGAGGAGATTATGTAAAAGCCACGTGTCCATTGTTTATATAATACTTACACTCGCCTCGGTCAAATTGTGCAGTCAAACGAAATGTGACTCATTGCACACGCACTACATAGATAGAGATTATACGAGAGAACATGTATCGCATTTCACCATGACAGATACGAAAATATAACTCTCATAAGATTAACTGTAGATGTAATTATTGCAAAAAGCTAGCTATTATATATAGATTATTGCTAAGACAGCAAAAGGCGTAATTCTCTTTGAAAAGAAACGGTATTGTAATCAATATCGTAATAAGTCATGGAAGCGATGATCTGCGATGATTTTCGCTATCGAGGCGACGAAAATGAAACTTATCAAAAGCCCACCACGTTAAGACTGAGTTCATTCGGGATCAAAGAAATCTCCGTAAAGAACGCTAGAGTCGCGGAATTGCACGCGCTAATCGTCATACGATTATTGAATATATAAAATCGGAATAATGATAACACAAGGTGGCCTTTCTTTATTACTTATATCGCATACTGCCTTTATTAAATAAATTTACAAAATTATTAAATAAATATTTCCAGAATTAGATCGAACTGAAAAAATGGCATTTGTTTCCATATTATTGATACGTGAATTTTTCGCCATACTTTTTCACCGACTTTTATTCGTGGGAATTCGCAAAATTCTAATTACTAAAATGACTCCTTGTGTTAACGTTTTTACCTTTCAAACCTATAAGTAAACGAGAATCTATAAATAATCCGCATGCCAATGTTTCATATAATTATTTATATTAATTATAAGATTATGTTACATAAAATAATTATTGCATGAATAGAAAATGTTTATATTATAAATATATATAACATATACATATAAATATAATATGAAATAAACCGATCAAATGTTAAATGTCATAGATTGTACATCTTGCTTGTTATGTATCTTAATGCGAGATAAGCTTATTTTTTATATGCGAACAATCTAAATGCGAATCGCTTGTTATTTTCGTAGGAAAAAAACGTGAACTAAAATTTCCGGGATATAAACATTAGCGATTATATACTTATGTCGATCACATGTATTAATGATATGAGCACAAAGGATCGCATTATCAGTTGTTCGACTTTGATGTGTACATACGCATAATGTGGATAAAAAGTCACGTTAATTAGACTCTATGGATACTGTACGTGCCCGGTTCAATAAACCCGAGAACGATATTGATCTAATTTGCAAAAGATATCGAATGTAACTTTGGTGACGATTAACGTATGGAAACGAGCAAACGATGTTACGTGAATTCACAAATAAATAACGAATAAATGAATAAATCCTATTATACAAATGATTTGATAGTTTGATTCATAGTACATTTGCCAATACATACATTTATTCAAGAAACAAAAACTCTGCTTGAAAATCCAATTCTCTCTCGCAAATGTAAATTCTTTTTATTAGAATGATAAAGGAAGTTATTATTACTGCAATTATCAAACTGCAATTTTTTGTATATTTTGTATCTTTGTAAATAATAATACACTTTATAAATTAAATTTTTTAACTTGAAAATTATTAATGCTTTGATATCAATGAATAAAAGCTATGCTTTTAGACAATAGAGTAAAGAATGAAAAGTAATGCTGTACGATATTACTGTATAATATAGTAGAGTATTAAAATAACAGTGATAATGATATACTATAATGCAGTAGAGTAATGAATGTCAAATAGTAACGATGAATTATTGAAACATATGCATCAAGCATTTGTAATAAAATTTACGTGCTCTTATTCTAATGAATCTAAATGGATCACGAACTTGCACAGTGAAGTGCGATATTCAAGTGAGAGAAACAAGAGTTCTCAAACGTACCATTAATCTTGCGTGTTATTTTACAAATAATCCGGTCAAAGGACTTTCTATGGATTATGTGCTGCAACAAAGCATGTCGTCATCATTAATATTATTGAAGTTATCATAAAAATACAATCACTTGTATTATAAAAAATACAAGTGATGCATTACTTCTTCTGGTAATGTATATTGATGGGCTATTCGTTCGATAGAAAATCGGATGAATAGCCCATCGATATATATTGCCAGAAAAAGTAGCATCACTTGTATTTTTTATAATACAAGTGATTGTATTTTTTATGATGACTTCAATAATATCAATGATGACGTGGATGTGTGTGTGTGTGTGTGTGTGTAAAATTTTTTAATTTAACTTTTCAAAAATAAAGATCTTTATCTCATACAAAAAAATACAATTTTTTTTTTTTTTTTACATAAAGGAACTAATTTTTTTGTGATTGTATCGCGAATTACTCCGTCTAAGAATTTTAGAGACGTTTTTCTAAACGTCTACAATGTTGAATAAAAAAACTAATGCACTCAAAGTTTGTCTTATCTAACGCACGTGTACGTATAATTTTCAAGTTTGTTAGCATATTTGTCAGTATTTGATTATTAATTGCTATGTAGATAATATCGTACTCTTAATTTTAAATGTTAAACTGCTGATATTGATTACGCCACAGTGACATGAAGAAATTTTAACATTATACCATGAAGTTTTGGTATTATAAATTATATCTTATGTTAATGGATATCGCAACAATACTGAATTGCGAAATACGTGAATTAAAATGATACAGCAAAAAAGTCTCAAAAGATTAAATAAAACAGATATTTGTAGATTTTTATTTCAAGAAATAGTTTCTGAGATAAGGGCTTAAAGTTGGTCAATCAGAGATTACGTTTAGGCGCTTGGTAATATTGCTGACTCACGAACATGCAACTGTCTACACATAATTTGTAATTAGCTTTAAACCAAAACTGTTTCTTGAAATAAAAATCCGCAAATAGTTTTATTTAATTTTCCGAGAATTCTCTTGCCATAGTACTTCGATTTGCGAATTTCGAAATGTCCTGTATATTAGTATTTTAAATATAAACAGTTATATAACATGAACATATTCAAGATATTACGAAAAACGATTTACAAGAAGAATTCATAACATATGCGTTATGTGTCCGACGAATTTTTTGCACTTTTCTTTAAGATTAAGATTTAAAAAAATTGTTTTTCTAAAAAGAAATGATAAAATTGAATCAAGTATATTTTCTGTTTTTTCCTTTTAAGTTGGACCACATAAAGTTAAAAAAAAAAACACTTTTTCGCACTAACGCGTATTCACTAAAAATATTATCACTGATTTATTTTATATTAACTTATTCTCTCATTGTAACTACTAGTTCTTTAACTTTAGAATATTCTATTTAAATAAAAAGAATTATCTGAAGATGAGAAATGTACAAAAATAGCCTCGCAATACCGTGATACTGACTAAGTAAATTGCTGTTGACGAATTAAGCTCTGATCGTCATCTTATGTTTTAATTGCAACAGAAAAATCGTGAATTTCGTCACACTGATTGATTATGCCCCACCTCCTTTAGAAATTGTTTTGCATTAAAATAATCTTAAATACAAAAAGGCATCTTCTGCAGCAGCATTACAACACTATATATACAATATTATTACAAAATCGTGACTTATTATTAACCTTGGTTCCTTATTTTTATGAGATTAACGACAAAGAAGAGTTGTTTACAAAACAGAATCGATGAAAACAGAGAACATACATTTGTTTTTCTTTTTTACATTTGACGCCAATGACGAGAAATTTAAAAAATGACATATGCTTCTTATTTGCTCTTCATTAAATCTTCGCTATTACTCAAAAATTATTGCAAGTTGAATTTAATGCAATGTAAAATAAAAGTAAAATAAAAGTTTTTTTTTATCAAATCCTAAATTTTTTCAATGAAAAGTAGTATATATAGAAGGAGGAATTCTTAAATAAATCATTAAACAATATTTTCAACAAAAGTCAAATTAAATCAATTCGCACATACACATATGCAATATATGTATATGCACACATGTAAATATTTTAAAAATTTATTTAAACATTCTTATGATCGAAATCTATGTTCGATATTTAATCCTATATAATTATAAGATTCTTGAAATATTTAAGATTTACGGCTGATATGTTATAAATTATAATATAAAATAAATTGTATAAAATCAGAATTAAATTTATAAAATTTATTGTTAAATATCTGTTGATTAAAACATATATTAACTTTGTATTTATAGAATTTACCATCTTGTTAAATTTTCTCTTTTTTTATCTCTTTCTTTCAAATTAATTCTTCGTGATTGAATGTATTATTATATTTTATATATTTAGTTAATATATTTATTAGGAATAGGAATAAAAATATATTTATTAAGAATTAGTTAATTATTATCTACGAACGCGCTTTAAAGCTTCCTAAATTTCTGCATCAAATATTGTAAATTGTTTTATCTTTTGAAATTTTTTTTTTATAGTGTTAGAATGTTATAATTTTATAAATTTTTTATAATTATAATTTTGAAACATTATAAATGTGCATAACATATATGTATTTGTATGATACAACGAAATATAATGTATATGTAATATTTTAAAAAATTTCTTTAAGTTTGTAAACAAATTTACAATTAATTAAATAAATAATTATTATAGTTAATGAATACGGTTTCTATATACAATTAAATGAATGATTTCTATTTATAACAAATATTAGAGATAATAAATGATAATCACTATTACGATTAAGTGTTAATCAGTCACGCAATAGCTTTACATTAACATGATTCGCAACTTATTACACGTGAGTAATGTATGACGTATGAAATGATCAGCAACTTTAACGTCATTAACGTCATTAACTTGACATATTGAATCGATCGACAATTTTGACTATGATTACAATATGTTATTCGCGTTCGTATATAATATATTATGTTTCTTTACGTAACACAAATCAAACTGTAGAGAAAATAAAATGCAAAATAAAACATTATCTACAATAAAAATTGTAGACTTAGATGCTTTAGTAAGTGTATCGAGAAAGAGTTCAGTTTTATATTCTAATTTTCCATATTAGTGTGATTACACAAATTCTCTTGATGCTTTGTAAATATTATTTAGGGTTTCGGATTTCTAATTGGAGATATTAAAAATCAAAATTTAATAATTCCATAGAGTATAACTTTACCATACCATACATTACTATATAATTATCACAGATAAGCTTAATAAGTACTCTCTTTACTTCTATTGAATTTTGTTTTTAAAGTTATAGTTTTTAGAATTTTGCGTTCAAGATTACTTTGTTAAAAATTACTCCAGTATGTAAACAAAAAACATAAAAATATTTAGAAATATTGATTTCACGTATGTATTTTTAAACTTTTCAAAATAATATTGTATAAATAAAAATAAAGAAAATATAAATCGATGTGAAAACACAACTAATGAACAATGTATCTTATTCAGCTGAATCTTCATGCTTATTCGGTGCACAGTTTAATGAACTTTAAGAGTATATAAAATTACACAACCAAATCGGCACGAAGATCTAGTCAAGATCTTTTATTTATACTACTTTTTTGTGAAATTTCTGTTTGATATAAAAAAATAATAACTTTACTGAAAAGAAAGAAACTAATTAAAAATATAATTTTTGTATTGTTTTTTTTTACAAAAAGTTAATTTTTTGTAAAAAAAATAATGCGTAAATTATCTTTTTAGTTTTTATTTTTTCAGTTTGATTATTATTTATGTATATCAAACAGAAATTTTACAAAAAAAAAAGAAATTAGTATAAACATATATAAACATATTTTCATGTATAATTATACATATTTACATGTTTTTATACAAATTTTTTAATTTACATATATTTTTGTTTACATGAATTTGGATAGAATTCAAATTATTATACAATTTGTATCACCCCAAGAAGAAAACGAGACCATAAACACTTGTGCAATTTGTTGTAAAACTGGTATGTCATCCTAAAAAAGACTACCAATCCCACTCCACTTTCGCGATCACCGATATATATAAATGTCTAGCCGGTTTGTATACTCTCGCATAGTGCACTTCCATCGAGTGACGATAGCGTTCATCTCTCCGAACGTCTTGTACTCAAATTTCGCAAGCTCCGCGGCTCCGTCTTGCACGAATTAAATTTCCGGCCGTGTCAGGAAAACGCGACAACGCTATAATAGATAACGCAGAATTCGGCGCTGGGTGGAGCTGAGACTTTCGGAGATAACGCAACTTAGAATCACACTGATAAGCACTTAAGCAACATTATCGGTAAGCATCCAAATGTATTTGTACATTCTCGCGCGCGCGTAGAAGTAAAATTTTAGATCCGAAAGAATTCCCATTGTTAATGTCAGATGCGAGGAGTAAGAGACGATTCTTATGGAAATTTATTTTCATTTCGCAACTCTCACTGATTACCTCGCACATGACGCAATGTTAAATACTTCGCGCGCAAAATGACGGAGCAAATCCTAAGTGATATTCGTCATGAAGATCATAGTGTCATATTGATAAACCAAGAAAACGTTAATTTATCAACAGAAAGTAACAAACTTGTTATATAGTGTCATCACTCCTTTGGACTATTATTAGATATCTACATTCTCATGATTTCAGGAAAAGTTTAAATTTCCAAACTCGAAGATTGATAATCGTTTAACATGGAAGCTGATTTCATTCAATTAGATACCATTGTAACAATAAATGTAATTTCAATATATTCAATATAAATATAATTTTAATGTATATATAATACAACATATTTATACATTTATTTTTTTACTTACACTAAAAAAAATATTTTATTTTAAAATGTTAAAATCTTTTATTTCTATCTTTGTTTCTAATAGTAATACACAATAATAGTAACTAATAATCGATTGGTTATCAAACAGCTGTTACTAAATATTTCATTATATTAACCAAACATTTAGTTAAAATTATTTCATCATGCTTAGTAATTATCATTTAGATTTGATTATTATTACCAAACTTTTTCAGGGTATCAAATACGGATGAATATTAATAAAAGTTATAACAAATATGAAATAAAATGGTAATATGGAGTGAACTTATTGTTATTATTTATTACAGTATTGTGATCATACCGTGCGAGTATCTAAGAAATAAATCTTCACATCACAGTAGATCAAATTATATCGCAGCAAATCAAATTTTACAAACCGATTGATAAAATTAGATCTGCTCTGATATAATCTGATCCTTGATATGAAGATTTTTTCCAGGTAGTAAACACAACTCTTATAAACAGATGAATATTATGTTTACTGTTTAGCAATGTCGAAGGTGATCATTGTATCTTCCGTTATTTATGTTAAACTGCTACGATTCTTTTCGTATGAAGACGAAAATGTGATTTTCATCTACGGCTACTGTAATAGAAATGCCCGAGCTGCTGCAAGAGATTATCAGCAAAGATTCTCTAACAGCAAAGTCTTTCTACTTATTTTTTCTATTAATTTTAATTTAAAAAATTTGTCTTACAATGATGAATATTTTGAAATGGGACAATAATGATACACATGATAAATCGATCTATTTTTACACAATATCACATTAATAGCAAAAATTTCATTTTTATTATAACTTACTGCTCACACAATGAACACAATATTAATAATAAGAACAAGAGTTACGTCTTTTTCAAAAAAATAATTTCAATTGCTTGTGGTATTCTCTAACGCGCGTGTTTCGTCTTTCGTAGGAGCACGTGCAGGGAAGCGGCCGGAGCAGAGAACAGCTGACGGGCGATTCGAATTTCGCGCGGAGTGTACACGCGTGTCACGTGACCGGCGATCGCGCGGGCAGGCGGGCCGAGGTTATAAATAGGAGTAGGCTAGCCGCGGGGAGCCTCTTTCACTTCCCGCTACGCGTCGCGGCGCGTTGTCCGTCGCCCATTAGCCCCGATCATTACGCGGTGTGCCGTGTGCCTGTGTGGAGGCTGTGGAGCTCGTGCTCTCCTCACGCGATCTGATCCGCTCTCCCTCTCGCGCACGCCGTCGCTCGTACGTTCGCTCGCTCGCTTCTCAGGAAGCCCACCCTCGAGAGAAGAGGAGGCCACAACAGGTAACGATTCCGGCGACTCCAAATCTTACTGCACTCCCAGGTGGTAACCTCAGAGCGGGAACCTCGCGCGTAAACCACAGGCAAGAGGAAACGACGACGACGACGACGACGAGGAGGAGGAGGAGCATCAGGCACGTGGAGGAAAGAAGTTCACTCGCGGCCATAACGCACGGTAGCAGCGGGGCTCGGCGATACAACGGCGGTACACCTGGAACGGAACTGAGTGGCGAGCACCCGCTACGAGACGACGAGGCGACAACGGCGGCGACGACCCCGAAACGCAGGAAGATGCCGGAGACCGCGCACCATATGAACGGCTACGCGAACGGCCACGCGCCGCCCGAGCTGCAGCAAGACACCGCGTTCTTATTCACCTCGGAGTCGGTCGGCGAGGGACACCCAGGTGAGCCAGAATCCCTCCCGGATTACGGGGAGGGGGGAATCACCCTCGAGACGGTCAACCCCCCTGAGAGCCGGGCCCTGCGCGGGGTTCGACCCTGCATTATCGGTCGAAAAACGTCTTTTTTATTCTCTCTCTCTCTCTCTCTCTCTCTCTCTCTCTCTCTCTCTCTCTCTCTCTTACTCTTTCCTTCTCCTTCTCCCTCTCGCTCTACGTCCCCCTGTACCTTGCCGCTTTCCACCACCACCCTACCGCTACCACTAGCAGCAGCACTCCACCATCATGCCGCGTACGTCGCTATGGAGGAGAGGATCACCTCCCGTGATCCGTGCCGCGCTTTTTCCTACCCCTTCGTTCTCTCCCCCTCGGCAAATTGATCTCGAATTCCATCTCCCCCTCCCGCCTCTCCCGGCGACGACGCTCCGCGGAGAACGAGCCTCAGAAAAGGAGTATCGGATCTCGCTCTGTCTCTCCCATGGCTTCTGGCTTTTACTCCATTTCTCGGCGCCCTGGCGCCGCTGTGTGCACATTGCCGCTGGCGGCGCGCCGCCGCCATGTGCTCGCGCGCCGATCGCAGCGCGCGATCGGCCGATGATGCGGACGGATGCCGGCTGATTTGTCGTTCATGCCGTTCGTGGCATTCATGTCGGGATTAGTCATCGCACGAGGATCCCGGATGAATCCATTCCGCCTTTTCCTGTGTCTCGTTTTAGGAGACGCGCGAGACGCTTATAACCGTGGGAACGTGGTTCTTAATCGAGAGCGGGTCCGTTCTTTTCGGACGCTGGAGAGAGAGAAGGTTTCATTGTTTCGTTAGAGCATTCTTACTCCTTGTGGCTTGAATTTTCTGTAACTTTTCCTCTTTCCAGGTTTTCCTTCCAATGCGTCTGATTATCAGCTGTCTGATCCTCGTCGGAATTCGTTAGAAGTTACATGGGTCTAATCGTTGTTAGTAAAATATACAGTACGAGATCTCTGTTGCCAGATAAAAAGAGCTGTTTCTAAAGCGACCGAGGAAAAGCGTTACAATCCTGATCGATTCTTTTAATTGAAATATCGATACGCGACAATGCTGCGGGAACCACGTGTATTATACTTCGTGGGTGTCTACATTAGCATTGGATTAGCATTAATGCAGGCTAATCGAAATTAATCATTCTGTGTTATAGAAAGGACTGTGAGCTGAAAAAACTGGCAAGGCAAGAATGTTCGAGCAGACTGATGTCGATTGAGAAATTTTTCTCTTTTCTATTATTACTTATTCCCTGTTATAGCCTTGCTATTACGAGTCCAACTGACGGCAGAAACAATTCAGCATGAGCAATAGAGTCATTTTTGAAAATTTTTTTATTATTTTAAATAACATTATAAGTTCTAAGAATATTATAAAAAATATAAATATTTGTAATAGAATTATTATGACAATGCAAAATGAACTTAAAAATAAGAAGAGTTTGAAAAGCGCCAGAATGCCCGCCATTGGTTCATGACGTCACTATACATGATGTATATAGGATGCGTTCAGGGAGCTCACTACTAGCATTATTCTGTCATTCTGTATCAGTCATTAGACCACATTAGACGTAAAACAGGAATAAAATAACGCGATAACGTTGGTAGCATGCTCCGCGAATGTAGCCATAGTTTAACATAAACAGTTGTAATGACAGAAAGTACAATAAAACGAAAAGGTATTTATAAGTACTGTTTTGTGCCAGGATGTTTAAGTACGACAATAAAAAATCCTTGTAAAATATTCGTGTGTGTCCCAAAAGGGAAAATGCGAAAAAAATGGATAATACAAGTTCGACGTGATCCCAATAAAACATCATTGATTGCGCCTTTTTATTGTTGCGAAGATCATTTTGATGTAAGTATTATAATTATTATATAATGGATCTTTTAAGTATTAATTTAATTTCTGTAGTTTTATTTTTACATAAATAACATTACCTAACCTAAGCTAACCTAAAATATGATTTATAAATATTTAAATTTATGGCAAAATTTACAGAGTTTATGTAATATATATGTTTACATTATTTTTTATACAAAATTAAATAACATTAATTTAATATTAATTGTTTCAGTTGCAACAAGATTTAGAAAATTATATGCGAGTTAAACTCGATCAAAATGCAGCAATACTCCTTAAAAAAGGAGTACTTCCTCGATTTTTTGATTGTCAGACAGATAGAAAACGAGCATCATCTTCGACACCAGTAAGATCAGCAGTTAAAAAGCTCAGACAACAATGTATTTTACAGGAATTAAATAAAGAAGAAATTGATAAAAGATCTGTTTCTCAAGAATCTCAAAATAATTCAACAGACATTGATTTTCCAACAACTGAATTTAACAATTTAATATTAAATGACACATTGAATTTAAAAGAAACAGAATCTATAGTAAAACATAAAGGCATTCAAGTATCTAGGAGACCTCTTTATCGCAGTGTTCATACGTATTGTAATATTATGCCCACATCTACAACGCGAGAAGTAAAAGATGCAGCTTGTTCTCCTATTAAAAGCAATAAACTACAAGATAATTTAAAATCTTCAACATCAACAAGTATAACTGCAAGTACTACAAAAGATTTAAATGATACACTGGAAGATTGTGACGAATATTTACCTTATTCTGATGAGATAAGTGAAGAAGCTTTAAAACAAAGCAAAAAAGATATACAAGAACAAACATTAACAATGCGAAAATCACGTATTTTGAATAAGCCTAAGGTATATATTGGTATGCAAAATAATGCATTATTTATTTTAAAATTGCTTGCAGATGAAGCTGATATAAAGTTGGATGATATTTATTTAACTTTAGAAAAAATTAAACTTAATCATTCTTTTATAATTTTGGGTGACGAATATGGAAAAAGTCCTAGCAATGCAAATACTATTTTCAGAAAAACCATCCCTATTTTGGCACATTATTTGAAAAAGTTTATATTTTGGCCTTCTCAAAAAAGTATAAAAGCATCTTTACCTCTTCCTTTTCGTGCAAGATACAACAATGTACAGTCAATAATTGATTGTTTTGAAATTGAAATTCAAAAACCAAGTAATCCATTATATCAAGCACTCACATGGTCCGAATATAAAAAATGTAATACAATCAAGTATTTAATCTCAGCTACACCTGATGGAACGATTAACTTTATATCAGAAGGTTTCGGAGGAAGAACTACAGATGCTACAATAGTCGAAAAAAGCCAATATTTAAATGTACTTCCACCTAACTGTAAAATTATGGCAGATCGGGGCTTTAAACATATAGAATGTCTATTACAGAAAAAAGGATGCACACTTATCAGGCCATCTAGTGTTTCAAGTAACACAAATCTAACAAAATCTGAAGTTATAGAAACAAGACGTATAGCAAGTTTACGAATTCATATAGAACGAGTGATTGGAAGATTGAGAGATTTCGAGTTTCTTACGCCTCATGCAGGAATTCCTTATCAAACGTTGGACATTATTGATGAAATTGTATTAATTGTAGCAGCTTTAATAAATTTGCAAACGCCCATAATTGCACAATAAAAAAATATTAAAAAATTTTGTCAAAGAATTTTGCTAAAAGATTGTATTTTTTGTATTACATATTAAAGTATTAATACATGTATAATCTTATAACAAATAACCTATATTGTATTAAACACAAATAAAACTAAATAAAATTTTGACACATAATATACATGTTACCTTATATTAATTTATCTTTTTGTTTATTATATAATTTTTTAACAAACGACATTATAAAGAATGGGAAAAACATTTTTTTTCCAAAACTCCATACTTTTTTGTATTAAATTCATTATAAGTTTTTCATCATATATTACTTGTAATATTATAACATCATTACTTGTTTCGAAATTATGTCTAGCCATACAAAAATATCCTTTCTTCATTTTGGACATAAACATTTGAAGTTGTATTTGAGCCAAATATCTATTACATATTTTCTGTTCTGCTGTAATATATTTCAATTCGGCTTTTGATGTTGTAGGACATTTTATTTCTACGACAAAATCAGGACCAATGCCATCAGGAGAGGCACCTATTACAGGAAATTCAGGATTTAATAATAAACCACTTTCTTTCAACTTTACTTGTATTTTCTGTTGCAAAATATTTAAAACCTTTTTCTCTAAATCTTTTCCTCTTTTCATTGCTTCAGTCTCTATAATTTTAGCTGCTCCAATTATTTGTTCAACTAATGTGCCTCGTTCAGTTTTACAATGAGCAACTTCATAAATTCTGGATGCTGTAATACGACCGTATCTCATTTCCATCCATAGTTTAGATTTAGATTGTAATTTTGTTTCTTGAGCTACTTCAATACACTGTTTGATAGACATTAATTGTTTAGAAAAGGCCAAAAAGTCATCTGCACTTGTTCCTTGAGTTTTAGCAAATTGTATTAATAACTGATGCAGTGATAAATTATTACATATTTCTAAAGAAATTAAATGTCTAGATATCTGACTAGTGAACTGCAAAATCTGCATTTCATGCAAGATTTTATCAAAAAAATTATCAGCGTTTTCAAAATTATATTTCATTTGTGGCTTTTTCATTTTTGTTGTTGTAATACACTTTATATTAATTCCTACTTGAGCTAATCTAGATTTTTTCCAATAGCATATTGTTGCTGTTGGTTCTGGTTCTTCACTTCTCCTATGAACCCACATCATAAAAGCAATAGCATGCTTACAACCACCTGAAATATGTCTCTAATTACTTTTGTTATGTCTAATCAATTAATTTTTTTTTCCATATTAATAATTTAACCAAAAATGTCTTAATAGAAAATATCTTAAACTTATGTACATATGTACATATAATAAAAACATTTTTAATTTCTTTATATAAAAAGATATATATGCTTTTTTTTATTAAAAATAACAAATTCTATTTTTTACCCGCAGAAGCGGCACAATCATGACAAACAGCTTCTTTAATTTCTTCAGTCTCTTCATCTATCTTAAGAAAAACTGTATAAGGTTTACTTCGAATTTTATGCTCTGGACATATTTTTCCTCGAACAGTGCATATTGAGCCTTCTCGTTTCAGCTCAACATATCCAATGGCATTATCTCCATATTCTTCACGTTTAGATCTAGTAAAAAAATTATATTAATTTATGCTTTTTTGACATTATTTTAATCATTACATTAAATATTTTATCATATTTTATTATTACATGCTAAAGATTTAGTGTATTAATGACTTTTAAAATTACTTAATTAATTTATTATTTAATATATATTGTACACATAATGTTGTTTCATTAATATGTATATGAAACATAATATACTAAAAAATACTTTATATAAGCATAACTATTTACATATCTTTAAATTGAGAATATAATACAAACATAACCTATTTTGTCTATTTTATTTAATATGCTTATATTATGGATATTAACATTGTAAATATAATTACATATATATATATTTTTTAAATGGAAAAAATACCTACCTTTCAGCTTTAACACCTGTAGTCTCTGCGATGTTGAAACACTCACTTTGAGTAAAAAAATCGGACAACATTACCACTGTCATTTTTGGTAAATTGTCCGATTTTGCTTGCACGAAGCCCTCAGATCGCTTCATCGAAATGCCAATTAAAGAAACAATGTATGTAATAAAAATAATTAGTTACATAACGTGTTTGCATGCAGCCACCTAAAACAATGTGACTTATGTCATATATCGTGACGTCACATTATCTTCGACCAATCATATCACGTTTGAAGGCACGTGACATTTTTCGAATTTTTAATGACTTTTAATTAATTACTGATTGATAAATACGTATGAAATATTACTTTTTAAAGTGTAATCGACATTGATATTACTTACACTTAATAAAAAAAAAACATACATAATTTTTAATTTTTTTGTGAATGACTCTATTGTTCGTCATGCGCAAAAAAAAGTGTTCGCCATCTTCTAGAGTTCTAGATGATTCTCTTCGCTACATAGATGGCGCGATTGGTCGCCCATTGAATGCCATTCGACTGTTGTTTCTTTTGTCGCAATCGATTGACTTCAACGATTGAATTAACATGTTGATCGCCCAAATTCAAAACAATCGACAAACAAGATAGAACTCGATTGTTATAAGCCACGCAATCCTTAGAGAGAGAGAAAGAAACGAAGCTATCGTTAACCAGAACAGAAATCAACTCTGCACATCCTTTTTTCCTCCTTTGTGCCTCTTTATGGTTCTTTTTAGCATTCTGTACCTTGGCTGGAATCTTTTAGAACTGGCCATGAAGGACTAAAACGCTTAAAGTCGCGATATTCTGTCGTATGAATAATATAAATCTATGAATATATAAATACACAATTGCATATGTAATATTTAAGATTAGTTCATGATAAGACATACAAGGAACATGAATATGGAAACGATCAAACTATATAGACAAAAATTAGCTGTATAATGATTATAATATAACATAATATTATTATTTTACATATATATCCAAATACATTAGTTTTAAAAGTATAATAGACACGTGAATTCCAATATGAATATTCATTTTTTATCTAACGACTTCTAAATTGGTACTTATTCTAATCTCCAGTATTACACTCTATTAACTAGATGCAGCATTTGACATGATATTCGAAGATTTTTGTGGAATAAGCAAAAATTATTTTACATATTAAATGGAATAAAATAAATAATATATTTTATATTTATATAAAATATAATAATTATGTACAATAAACAATGAATTATATAATTATATTTATTACATAATATATAATATCATTTTATATGTAAAGAAATTATTAAATATCTTGAAAACTATGTGTACACTGCATGCTCAAATGCTGCTCTCGTATCTCTCTCTCACAAACATTTATCTCTTCTAGATTTAAATTTTATTTTCTCTACCTCTTTTATCTCTACTTCTAACAGAAATTTTTTTAAACATTTGCCATCGGTCATAGAGATTTGTCACTAACCACTGAGCCAGTAATCGATGTTCTTTTTTCTTCTGTATCGCATTTTCTACTTTTTTTTCCAACGCTCGTTTTTTTTAATGCCCTTTTTCAATGATTTCTCATGATTTCTGTGAACCGTAAGTGTATCTACGATTCAGCGATATCTACAAATGGGAACATCACGCAAATAGTTTTTCATAAAAATATCAATGTAAAAAAATCGGGAGCGCAAAACATCGCTTTAACTTGTAATCTTAAATAACCTTTTAAGACAAATTGGTATCTGAAAGTGTTACATAGTAATATTATCAACCTGATAGTAAATTGTAACATTTCATCTGCTTTATCAAACTCCCTTTTAAACAGTCTTGTTATTTAAAAAAAAAAATTGTGTGCTGATAGCAAAATATTGTAGTGTTTTACCTACTTTAGAATAGTTGTTCTAAAAAAAAAAATTATGTGCTAATAGCAAACTGTAGAAAAATTGTAAAAGATTATGTTGGATTTATATAACATTGTTCATATAAATTTCTTCCTGTTTGATATCCAATCTAAAGATGGTTGCTATAAGATTTTATTAGTATCTCCAAAAAATCGTAATATTACAGCTAATTTTAAAACGTTTAATTCATTTAACATGTTCTTTTTTATGCAATTAATTTTTAAAGGTTGCAGTCGTAATTCTTGTACCTTTTAATTTTAATTATTTCGAAAATAACTGAATATCATAATTTATTTCTTCGCGATTTGCTCTTGTATTGCTAATTATCTCTACGGTTTGTTTTCTTTCTTTACATCACGGTTCTAATTATATCAAAGATAAAGAAAGAAAGTTCACGAGTCACGTGTGCGATTTAGGTGAACTAAGTTTGGATTAACAATTCATTACTTTTTTTAGATTATGTTATAATACAGATATAATGAGATATATCTTTATGTCATTTCTTTATATAATAAATTTATTTTTTCTATTCTTTGTTTTTGCATTGTGTACAGTTTTTTAAAAATAAGATTTTAATTATATTTTAATCATGTTTAGACATTATTCTTTTAAATGTTTTGCTCAATAATTTACTGGTATTAGTATACTTATATGTCTTATGTTATTTTTTAGATAAAATGTGTGATCAAATAAGCGACGCCATTTTGGATGCACATTTGAAACAAGATCCCGACGCTAAAGTTGCATGCGGTAAGTTTCGCCAAGACAGTGCCGATTTCTTCGGGCACTTGAACATGTATTACGATATCTATTTATAAATTAGTTTGTATTCGGCCGTGAACCAGTTTTAGGCCGGAACTTTTGACTTGTATATCTGCTGCATTCACAATATTTTGTTAAAAAAGAATATTTTTGAAAAAAAAGACAATTTTCCTAAATCGTAGCTGCGCCTTAGCATTTACTTAACAGTCTTTAAATACAATCACATCATTGAGATATTCCGCATTAAATATATATATAATTTTTTATGTTGACATTATATGTGCAACAAGTGGATTTTAATTATCGTACTTTTTTTTATTTGTTACAGAAACTGTTACGAAAACTGGGATGATACTCTTGTGCGGAGAGATTACATCAAAAGCTGTAGTGGATTATCAGAAGATCGTACGAGATACAGTGAAACACATCGGTTATGATGATTCCTCCAAAGGTATGGCAACCGAAGATATCTTATTAGCGTTATATTTACCCATAATTTCAGTGATGCACGTCTGTCACATCTTCCTTCAATTGTCTCTGACACTTTGTTGGATGCTACTAACTGTATGTTTACGCGGAGAAAGATTAAAATCTTTATACTCGCAACAAAATGACAAGTCATTACTCATGTAACACATGCATGCTTTGTGGCTGAAAAGATAGCCAGCTCCCTCGTCCTCATAAAATCCGGCTGGTTCGGTTCACCTTCATCTCGAATTGTTATGACGACACGTCCGATTATGGCAGAAGAGATCCAAGCACCAAACAAAATATTTGCAATTTTTCTTTTAATACCGAATATTAATATGATTATACCAAGACGAATATAATTCTTTGACGTGTTTAACTTGGATCTTCCATGCCTCGATCGATCAGATAATCAGTATTCTGCTCATTCACTTTCGGATAAAAAAAAGATTATACAAAGAAATGAGTAAAGACTGTGTAACTTAAGCGTATCGTGGCAGGATTCGATTGGCGTACGTTGAACCTTTTGGTGGCGATCGAACAGCAATCCCCAAATATTGCGGATGGTGTTCATACGGACAAGCAAGAGATGGACGTGGGTGCAGGTGATCAGGTACATAACCCATTCTCAGCCCGTGCCACAGAACAGCCAAAAATAATTCAATGTCAACGATCTGCCTTATTCTTGCTTCTTGTTCTTCCCTCGTCACTCCTTGAAAGATGTTTTCAAATCTGTTTTACTGTTTTGTATGTCACAAGCGTGTGTTACATCTACGTGTGTTTGTTTGCGTTATGCAGGTGAGACTGACAGCATCTGTGCGAATATCTAAACACCATCGCTGTAAGATAATACCGCAACATAATTCTTAAAAAATTCCTTGCAACGAATTCTGCAGGAAATTTCTTTAATTCGGCAGAAGTAATCTCGCAGATAAATTAAAAAACCATTGGAATGTGATTCCAACAAAGTGCCGATATTTAGTTATCATGTTTATAGGAAGTAAGGTTGCATGTACTACGTTCGCATACATATAATTTTGTTTATATGGCTTGCTGTCTTATCTAGAAAGAATTTAACATGCACAAGACAAAAATTTCCAAGAATTTGATTCTATATTTTTCTAATCTTTGTACATGCAGCCGTCGTATTAGCTTTAATCAGAATTATTAACCAGAATTATTAGGATCAACATGTGGTCTGATGATAGCCCAATACACCAAAATGGCGGAATATCGTGCAAGAAGAACGCGTGTCTACGCGTGAAAAACGGTAGTGAATATCTTTATCTCACCACGTTAATGATTTCTACAGGTTTTGACTACAAGCTGTGCAATGTTCTGTTGGCGCTCGACGCTCAGTCACCAAATATCGCGGCGGGCGTTCACGAAAACCGTAGCGACGAGGAAGTGGGAGCAGGAGATCAGGTCAATTAGCATTGTCATCGTTGAATTAATTTTTATCTTTGTTTTCTTCTGTTTTTTCCTCTCTTCTCTTTTGATCGTTTATCATCTCTGCACTATTAAGTATATTTCTTTATAGTAGCTACACAAATAGCATTTTGTCTTCTTTATTTTATTTGTAACCTTAACCTTTCTTCTTATATTTCTTCGCAGATCCTATTAATTCTAATTCTTCTTATTTCTTTGCTAGAGGTGGCGGTGGCATGTGATTGAATATTTCTTCACATATCTGTTGCATTATCACAATAGTATGAATGTACTACTGTAAGAATTGTAAGAAATGTTATTCTGTTGTTAATTCTTTAGCTGAATCTGACATATAGAAACTGCAAAATTAAATAAATATCTAAAATGTACAGCTTGTGCAAGAAAGTTCCTCTAGATTTAAAAATATTTTGTAAATTATATAGTATTAATAATGTCCCCAGTAGAGTAAATTAACCATGACTTTATTGAATATGATTTTAACACATTATTATAAATTTTGTTTATATAATAGACATAATTCAGAATATAATTCTTTGTTAATTGATATCAAATTAGTTAATTGCTTATTATAATTACTGGTGTGAGGTGTAAATAGTTTGTAAATTAAGTTTTTGTTGTCATTTATGTTAATGTGAGTATATTTCCATTTGTATGTTCTGTTCTGTGTGGCACCCTTTATTGCATATTAGCCTTATTGCTTTATATATTCTTTACAATTTTATATATCATAAATTTTATATAATAAATACTGTTTAAAAAGTGCTTTTTTAATCTTTTATAAAGCTTTTATGTAAAAATACAATGTTTATTTTTATATTTTGACGGCACGTAATTTTAAATACTTGTCTATATATTTTGTAATTATACATTACACAAGATTTTAATAACTTCAAACTTATCTCATAAATTTTAGTTAAAATAACTCAAATTCTTCTATCAGGGTCTAATGTTCGGTTACGCTACCGATGAAACCGACGAATGTATGCCACTGACGGTCGTACTGGCGCACAAATTGAATCAAAAAATCGCCGAGCTGAGACGAAGTGGTGAATTGTGGTGGGCTCGTCCAGATTCAAAAACACAGGTTTGATTTCTATATATCTATATATATTTTTAGTTTATCTTAATTAATAAAAAATGCAGAATCTAAGAGAATTTAATGAGATAAAGCAAACAAAAAAGTCGGGATTAATGGAATTTGAGAAATTCGTAAGTGAAAGAGTTGTCTGTATCAAAAGATTTTCGGGTGTAATCGTTACTTTTACAGATACTTTATCGATACTTTTCATATTCAGACTGTACAATAAGAAAAAAGTTTATGGATGATGGTTATTCAATGATTATTCTTTGTATTTGCTACGCTCGAGTGCCGTGATGACTAATTATTTATGAGAATAATCCATCAAATATAATTTATTTACAGTGTTTTTATATAATAATATATTAAAAAATTAATATATAATTATATAAAATGTATATTATGTATGTGATAGGTAACCTGCGAATATATCATGGACCATGGAGCCTGCGTACCTATAAGAGTCCATACTGTTGTGGTATCACTGCAACATAGTGAAAAAATTGGTCTAGATGAATTGCGTAAAGCGGTCATGGAGAAGGTCATCAAAGAAGTAATACCAGCAAGATATCTAGATGAGAGAACAGTCTTCCATGTGAATCCTTGCGGGGTTTTCAATATTGGTGGACCACAGGTATTGCTAAAGTTTCCAATTATATTTTTATTGCACGATGTAATGAATGCAAATGTTAATCATTCTCGATCTTTCACGTTTAGTGATTTAGATAATTAAAAAAATCATAAATGATTATTCGATGATGTATTTTATATATATATTTGCTACTTTTGAATGCCATGATAACACATTACTTTATCTGAGAATAATCCATCACAAATATAACTTTTTTAAAATATTTTAATTTTAAAAAATTATTTATTAAAAAATTAATGTATCTAGATATATTATACGAGATGTATGTTTATGTATGTGATAGGTAATCTTTAATAAAAATGTGTATCATATCTTATAAATTCTGATAGATTTTTGTTAAAAATTCCAGAGTGACGCTGGTCTTACTGGACGGAAGATCATCGTAGATACGTACGGTGGTTGGGGAGCGCATGGTGGGGGTGCATTTTCCGGTAAAGACTTTACAAAGGTGGACAGATCAGCTGCTTATGCCGCAAGATGGGTTGCCAAATCCTTGGTAAAGGCTGGCCTTTGCAGACGCTGTCTTGTACAGGTAAAATTTGCAAGCGTCACAATATTCTTATTGAATCACATGAAACCATTTTTGTAATGTAATTTAAAAAATTCTATATCTTTGAGTGGTGAAAAATGTATGTTTATTTATATTAGGTTTCTTATGCAATTGGAGTGGCGGAGCCATTGTCTATTACAGTTTTCGATTATGGCACATCTACACGTTCTCAAAACGAGCTCCTAGATATAGTGAATAAGAACTTCGATTTGCGACCCGGAAAAATCGTCAAGTACGTATATATAAATAATTTAATATTTTTTCTCAAATTTAATATAATCAGTCTAATTATTCTCGATATTTTTCATGTTCAGAGACAATAAGAATAAAAGTTTATAGATGATTATTCGATGATGTATTATGTATTTGCTACTTTTGAATGCCATGATGTTATATTAGATTCAACTGAGAATAATTCATCAAGTATAACTTTTTTCTATAATATTTTCAATCCCGATATATTATATAATAACTATATAATTTATATATAATTCTAAATAACAAATTACAGAAGGAACTAAATTAAAAGTATATGTAATTTTCTTTCTTATGTAGGGAGCTAAATCTTCGCAATCCTATTTATCAACAAACCAGTACGTATGGTCACTTTGGACGAGACGGTTTCACATGGGAGCAACCAAAAAAATTAATTCTCGATGATTGATGAGAGGGTGAATCTTAAATTGGTCTCGGCGTTTCTCGATTTTAGATATCCGATAGAACATCTGTTTCTCTTTCTCTAACTATCTCCTTCTCTATCTCTTCCTCTCAGAGAAGTAACCGTGTTATTACAAATAATGAAAACTAAAGAATTTCGTCCGCGATACTTCGATCTCTGTGTGCCGCAGCCACCACCGAGATCACCGATTTCTTACGCCAATACTTAGAGAGGACTAGGTATAGGCAGTTCTCTTTCTAGTTCTTTTGCCATGAAATACCGCATTATATGTGACAACAGGCATAGTACAAATCTCGTCCATATGTGGATATGGACAATCATTTCTTCCTTCATTCTATTTTCGGTTTTTCGCGTGGTGGTATATCTTTTAACGGCACAACAAACACGTAGACATAATTGATGCATTACGCAAGAAATAAGGCAAGCCTATATTATATGGATCCCATTGTATGTTTCTCCATGTTCAGGTTTTGAAAACTTTTTTCAACTAATGAAAATTAACATCAATTTGATAAGAGGTTGCAAATCGATTCTTTTTCGCAAATATTCTTTACTTATACTAAAATATGAAGAAGGGAAACTTGTAGTGAATCAAATTTTCATCTGAAGAATAAACACAGGCGCTATATTGATATGTGTTTTCAGATTCGGGAATGTAACTGCAGTCTCATAGATTTTTAGCTATATTTGTAGTCCCCTCGCACGTACATGAAAGTTCGATACTTCAACTTGATCAACTAATGAGTGGGCTAATTTTTAATTAGAATGCACAGATTATACATTGCAGGTTACTTAAAATTTTATTTCGCTAAGGACATTTATTGATTTATCAATCGATCTTTCGTGTACGTATCTTCATTAGAATTATTAATCGTTGAGAAAAAAAAGTGTAAATTAATGACAATGTGTCCACGGCATATGTATAGCAAAGAAGGAAATGACGTTTATTCGCGCGTTTGTGAACGTGTTCACGTCATGAAATCACGTTCGCGTTCACGATTTTCACGGCAGATAATATGATACCAAATTGGATGCATTATCGACTAGCTGAACCATTGTTAATATTTTAGGATTTAAAAATCATATTAGTCTAATTGAACGGCTTCGTTGTAAAAATAGTTTTCATCGTTTTATAGTATACCCGCGAATATTGGTAACTATGCAAACGTATTTAATCGCTCCATGAGTGTACGGTCATTTCCCTATTGCTATTGTTTTAACTAAATAGAACAATTGCAGCAGATATTACATTAGAGAAAGCGAAACCATTGAAAATCTAATCCCGGTAGAGGTCCAGCACAGACCGTGTGACGGAGCTCGGAACTGTTGTAGAATTTTCAATGTTTTTTGGTACAGAATAAAAAATGTCCGACATTGTCGGATATTTAATGTGAGAAACATTAGTGCTGTAAAAAAGATTTAGTCATCTTCTGGCAGAATTCATGTGTGCGACTTGCGACTTGTAAACCATATCGGCATATGTAATAGTGCACAAGTTCGTAAAAAAAAAGACACAAAATAAAACGGATTTTTTAATAAAAGCATTTCTTGTCGTTTTGTGTACTACCGTACCATTATACATGCAAAGCATATTTAATCCTCAATCTTCCTACGAATTTTACGCGACGCATAATTTGCACTTAATGGACCAATGTTGCATTTCTGTGAACAGTTTCCCCGATAAATGGCATGAGCTCTGTCGCACAAGACGCTGCGATTAGCTGTATAGTCGTGTGACATAATAAGCAATTTTTATATGCATTTGCACGATTATTCTTTAGTATTCGATGATATGAGATGTATAACGTGTAGAATAATCCCTAGCCCCGAATAGTCCTCGCGTGTTCTGCCTTGCCGCGCATTTTGTTAAATTATAGCAATACTTTTACGGTGTAAAATATATTATAAATGCGCGCGTATCCAATGAAGTAGATTATTAATAGCGTACATTATACACATACACACAAACACTAATTTGTTAGTACATTTATTCCAATGTATATAAGATTTTTCCATATTCTCTCCTTTTATATAGAATAATTTTGTTTCATAATATTTTTTCCCGTACTGTTTAAACAGAAAATATATAAATGGCTATAAATATATATAGCATAAAATATGGATTTAGTAAATTAGACGATTATAAAAATAGTAATTAATAAAACAGCATTTATGTGGACATTAATGACATAATTTCATATTTTTTAGTATAGATTTATATTTAGAACTATATACATCAATTATGAATACTCATCAATCTATATCGCAAAGAGTACATGATATATAGTCATATAGATTTTTCGAATATAAAAATTATAAGAATATGATCAGTTGTCTTAAGAGAAAAATTAAATTACGTGCATTAAGTTTCATTATTATTATGCTATATTCACCCACGTTTAATGCTTTTTAAAAATTGCACTTAACAGAAAAAATTTAATCGATTGCATATCCTATAATTTAATTAAGCAAAGCAAAAAAAACTTATCAATTATATAAAAGTTTGGAATTTTAAACATAGAGTTTATTTAATCACTCTTGTATTAGTTTAATAGAATAATTGAAATAGTAATTACTTACTTTTCAACTTATATTTACATGTGCATTTTTTTTATGTATTTTTTTTCACCTCATTACATCACATTTATTTGTTATATCGTAGTTGTTTTATCGTATTTAATCATATAATTTTTCAAAATTTTATGTTAATTCGAAACTTGAAATAATTTTTTGCATTTTAAATTGTTTCGTATATACAAATGCATTGTTTGTGAAAAAATTCTCAAATAAGATTTACCAGTATTTATACAAGAATGACTAAAATAAACGTATGTTTAAAGATGTGTCCAAATTATTAAGCTATATCTCGAGCCGAACCTCCATCCACGAGCACTCACTCGTCTTTTACTAAATCGCTCAAAATTTGGCTCGATAATTTAAACGCACCTTTATCTTCCTTAATGTTAAATAAAGCCGCTTATTACAAAAATAACCCAACTACCAAAATTCAATTTCCTATTTTAAAGCGTGCATAAGTAACGTTTTAAATAGAAAATTGAATTTTGCTAATCAACCCACTTTGCAATAAGCGCCTCAAATATAAGAGTTACATACGAGGACTGCATAACTAATTGTAAACCATTTTAATGAAATAATCATAAACTCTTCGAAAATCTATATTATAGATTTTTCTCATTAATATTGACAATATTTACCGCAGGTTTAATTCCGACACAGATTCTATCGTTTCAAAAAAATTTTTGTATCCACTAGACAACTCAGGAAGGTCACAGCAAACTGAGCAAGTTAGTTACTCAATTTGCTATGAGCTTCCTGGGCGCATGAATACGACTGTGTCTTAGAAGCGAGCTCTTATCTGTAAAGGTCTTCTCGCACTCGACGCACTTGTATGTTCTACCAGTGTGCGTAACCAAGTGCCTACTGAGACCCGACGCATGACAGAACGCCTTCGGACAAAGCTGACAATGGTGCAGTTGAATATCGTTTGGATTTAATTTTTGGTGCCGACGCATGTGCACCTTAAGTGCTTCTCGCTGCGTGAAGCTCTTCTCACAGTGCTGACACTGGAACGGTTTTTGACCAGAGTGTGTCATTAAGTGGCGAAATAAAATCTCCTTCTGTGCAAAAGCACGATGGCATATGTTGCAACCAAACGGTTTTTCGCCTGTAAGTACAGATAAAGAGATAACATTAATTGTATATTTCTTTATAAATCTAAATATTCGATGCTATTGAAAATAAATGTTTAATGCTTGTATTGAGGAGAAATAAGGATAAATACGTAAATAAAAAAATTAAATATGTCCATGATCAAGAGATTAATATAAAATAACACTAACCTGTATGTGTGCGTTCGTGTCTTACCAACGCAGATCTCGTTGGGAACCACTTTTCGCACGCCTGGCATGTAAATCCCCTCTGTGTGGAATGCACTGACTGATGGCTCTTCAGCATTGTCGGGTCGGGTAAATGCTTTCGGACACTTGTCACATTTAAATACCTTCAGTTCCGTGTTACCATCAACTGCAACACACATTTGCCATTTGTATTTTTTAAATTGCATTCTCTTCTATTACAGACAACATATATTCTCGGTATATTCTTTACCAATTGTATCACCCATTGGTTGTAACTTCAACGAATCTGGCTGATCAGTATCGTTACTGGTGACTTCCATCATGTAAACGTTTTTGTGCTGCTCGACGTTCGCTATCGCTCTCTGAACCTCTTCCGTCTCGTCATCGGACTCCTGCTCCTGCTTGATACGCGTTGTCCTTATTGTGCATCGAGCCTTCGCCGTTCGTTCCTCAGCAGGTACCAATGTGATGTTCTCTGGATCTTCTGAGATGTTCTCCTCCATCTCTGGATTTTCGGAATTCATTCCTACATATGAAACAATGACGATACATATATGTGAACCAAATATTTGTAGATGTTTATCAATATTATTACTTAGAAATGCTGATCAGTTCAGTGACAATCGCCTATCAAGAAATGAATTTGCAAACCTATTTTGTAATTCTTAAATGGACAATTTCGTTACCATTATAGCGTCACATTACGCAGCTTTCTTCCATATATTATACCTACAGAATAAATCTACCGAATTCAATTTTTACATTTGTCACTCTACATATATTAGAAAAATATTTTAGTCTAATAGAAATATTATCTCTATGAATTTAAATTCAAATTAACTGGAAACAAACAAATTGTAATAGTGTTTCTTGAAGAACAAAAACTTCTGTATAATGACGTGTAAGTGACAAGCTGCGAATTCAAACATCCTGATTTTAATCTCTTTTTAAGAAAAAATATTTAGAAAAAGCATAATAAGCTTTTAGACTGCAGTTATTTAGGTGATATTTCTTCATTATTATATTATAATACACACCCAGAATGTAGCCACCAACAAGTTCCTCCTCTGTCACCTCAATGGATCTCCATCTACTTGACTGCTGTCGCCCTTAGTTGAAACTAGATCGGCCAGCAGTGCTTGACTTGCTTGGACTTTCCCGTGCTGGACTCTTCATCCTGTTACTATCCTGACTTTCGCCTTCTTCGTCCTGCCCAGTCAATTGATGTATAACTTCATATGCTTCCTGAGTTTAGCATCTGCAGCTTGACATTTTTTCCTAAACTGATAGGACTTTCCAACTGATACTTGCAGGGATGACATATCATGTTGGGCAAGCCATCCTGTTCATAAACCTAAAACATTGATATCAAAGATCTTTAAGTTTATTAACTATGATCATATTATATAATTTACATTGTATACATGCCACATAAATTATTTATATCTCATATTACATGTATTTGCATTTTTTCAATATTTATATGGTTATTTATTTTAAAAAAATTGTAATCTAAATTATTTATAGCTGTATAAATTATAACTATATAATTATATTAAATTACTCTTAGTTTTTCAAAGAAATATTTACAGGAGCAAATTGTTGAATCGTGTACAGACTATTAATTCAAAAACATACAGTTCATCATTTATATCAATAATTATTTATCTTTCGTATAGTACTAGCGTAATAAATGCAATTAACGAGGGCCTTAAAAAAAATCCTGAATGCCATGCATACAAAGATTCATTTAGCACCGCGTCTCGGGACGATCTCCGAAGGAGCTCGGTCGTGATGGCATCGGGAGACGCCATTCGCGATTACAGATCTCTATAAATCCGTAGGGTAAACAGAAACGCAAGACTCGGATTCTAGGTCTCTGTAATGAGGCGGCGCGCGTAAAAGGCGCAGCTCGTCGATAACTCGGTAAGGCCGGTAGTTGTCTCTCGCGCGACGTCCGTTTGTACCGTTGTACGGCGTCATTCGCGCGCGCGCGTAAATACGCACATACGTATACGTATCGCACACCACCGAGGGACGTGACGTGAGGGGAGATAATGCGAGAGAGGACGCCCTGGTGCGCAGCGAGATAAACTAGATTCCTATTTTTCGTCGGGCCGCTCCGGCGGCTGATTATTATCGCCCGAATCGAACGCTACGACGCGACGCGATGACGGAACGCACGTCGCCGAGTCCGTCGCGTCCGGACGCTCTGGACTCCTCTCTTTCCATCTCTCTCTTCGCTCCTAGTCTCTGCCCCGTTGACCCACCTCGATGTTGACGCAGGAGGAGAGTATCCGCAGCGGCATCGGCACCGTCTCGTCGTCGTAGATCGGCACCATCTCCTCCTCCTTCGCCAGGCACAGCCGGCACAACTCGTTCACGTGGATGATCACGTTGCTCGGGCTGTCGCCCTTTTTCCTGCTGTACGTTTTCATCATGCGTCGCGTGCCTTTCCGGCCGCTCACTCGATCTACAATTATCTCCTCCGTTCGAAATCCCTTTTTCCCTCCCTGCTTCTCTCTCTCTCTCTCTCGCTCTTCTTTCTCCCGTCTTATGTTGCGCCTCTATCCCTGCTTCGCGCCCCCGGGACTTCCTTTCGAATTTGGCGACGGAGTTTTCCGTGAGAAATCGCAATCACCGACAGGACTCGGTCACTCACAACGGAATCTATAATGGCGGTCGTCCTCAATGGCGGGCGCGTACGCGGATTTGGCAGCATGCGCGTCTCGTAGAGAAAAGCCGACATCGATGCGCGCGCGTGTTACGGGAGTGCGAGGAAGACGCGCGATCGGGACGAGCGCGAGCGCGACCGAGAGAGGGCGAAGAATCGTCCGCGCGCGCGAAAAGATCGCGCGAACGACGGCAGCGCCGCGGCGCGGCGCGGCGTGGCTTGACACACGGCCTGTGAGGGAGGGAGAGAGAGAGAGAGAGAGAGACACGTCGGGATCGACGAGATATCTGGAGGCGAACCGCACGTTGGAGTCGGTAAGGGCGATTGCGTCCTATTGATTTCCCATTCTTCCCAACGGCGGGAAATGCGAGCCTCCCTGCCCGACCTCCCTCTGGCCGCGAAAAAATGGACACTGCCCGGCGATAAACAGCGCGGGGGCGCGCGGAGAAGAAGAGCCGCCGTGGAAAATGAAGGAGGCGGCCTCTCGTCAACACTGCGCCGCCGCCGGACGCCGTGCTCTGCTTCAGCTCTGCTCTTTCTCGATCTCATCGCCTCCTCGCTCGCCCGGACCGATGCGACGTATCGACGGATTGGCGGAGCTCGTTGGCGTCTGGTAAAATCCGCGTGCATCCTCCAGGTCCTCCAGCTGCCTCCGCGGAGGCGACCTCCGCTCGGCCGGCGATTAACTTAATCGGCAAATTAATTGAATTGTAGCTTCTGTCCCCGATATACGCGCGCGCAACGAGGAAAAAGATGACGGTTAAAACAGGTTAAAATGCATTTGAGCAAGAAAACAATCTTTATATCGAGATCGATCAAATTTATGTCAGAGTAGATCTAATTTTACGCACCGATTGATAAAATCTGACATGAAGATTTTTTTCCCGGAATCTATAAAGCGACACTTTTGCGTCGAATACCTGGAAATTCTTGTTAACTTAACAATAAAGATAATAATAACAAATTTGTTATCTCTGATTTTATTTCTTTCAGATTTAAAAAATGAGATAACAATTTTAGTGACGTCAAAGTAGTTTCATTAAGCTAATTATCAATTAGTCTATAATCGATAATCAAATTAGCGATAATCGAAGATCTATATGAATGTCAATTAAGTTACTAATTTTTGTTACATCTAAAACAACAAGATAATAATTCCATCTATGTTACAAGATGGTACAGATGTTTGTAAGTTGATCGTCGGCCAAGTTTAATTGGAGTTCGGTCGAAATCACCGTAAATTAGGTGACTGTGACGTACAATTAGTTCTCCGTCGATATCAAATTACCCTCCCGTCGCGTCTCGCCCGCAATTATACGCGTTGAAATTACTGAGTGTTGATTATCGCCGGCGGAAGTATGATGCATCGATAATCAAGCGTAGCTACCTAACGATCTTACCTTCGATACGCATTTCTGGCGTTTAGATAAATTTACCATTAGAACGCGAGTATTAAGAAAGAAATGCTTCTCTATCGGCGATTACGTAAGGTTTTTATTAACGTGTGATTTTTCTCAAATTTCAGACGCGGAGAAGGAGGAAGTTACGTTCGATTGGTTGCAGACGCCATGGTGATATCCCTTTCTCGAGATGGTAATGCAGAAATCGAGGCAAGTTGCTTGTAGATATTGTCTAAGTTCTACGCAGAAGAAATAATTGAATTAGAGGGAAAAGGAAAAGCATAACAGCAAGAGATTTTGCTCTAGGCAATTCACTGATCAAGTTAATCAAACCTGAGAATTAATTACTATTAGGCGTTTAAGCACGAAATTTTAACGTTAAAATTGTTTTACTTCGGGGGTGTTTTTCGATCAAGCTGCAATTAACTTGATTCATACGCGTGCGATTAATTTATCAATACTATATATTTTATTATATAGGTATATTAATTTCTTATTATTAAATTATATTAAAAAATAATAATTTAAAAAAAATTAGAAACGATGAATATAAAATATAGAAATTTTGCTTCAAGAGAGTAATTCTACCGCCCGTTTGGAAATTCTACCTAGGTTGTAATCAAGGTCAAGTCAGGTTTCTCATTTTTATTGAGCCCAAGTTAGGACGCCTCCTTGTCCAATATCGATTTGTTTCGCTTTTTAATCTAGGCTTACATTGTTTCAAACTGGGCAAATTTATAAAATTAGTTGAGGCCAAA